>NC_071264.1:10398507-10401007 GCF_023375685.1 Ictalurus furcatus
GAACGGTCATAAAATGAAAAATATGGACTTTGTAGCTGACAAAAGAATTTGAATATGAATTTCATATTCACGCCACATTATCTACAATTATTTTTTGTGGTGTGTTTGATAAATAAATGGTTATTTGCCTATGAAGCTATATATATATATAGATAGATAGATAGATAGATAGATAGATAGATAGATAGATAGATATAGATATTAGGCCAAATAGATATATAAATTATAGATATATAAATTAGGCCAAAGGTGAGCATCTAAGATTCCCAGGGAAAAGTAGATGTTTCAGGTCAAACTAACAAAGTAAATAAATCAATAAATAAAAGTTTTAAGTTCTACTCAAATAGCTAGTTTTCTATTGTTATGTTTCACACTCAGTTCTTAGTGTGTTGATTTTTGGGTAACGTTCTTGCTAGTCAGGCTATGCTAACGTTAGCTTGTTGGCTATCATTACCTGGATATCAGTCAAGGTTATCTGAATATAACTATTTCAGTGGATCTTCCATTTTGACTCCAATTAACTTTACTCCACATCACTTCACATGACCTCAGTGGCCGTGACTGTGACAAAATTGGCTAAATGATGAGATTGTCCACTCTGAAAGCATCTACTTTTCCTTGGGAATCCAAGATGACTTAACTCATTGACTTTCAAATCTGTATTTTTGAGATTGAATTTTAGAGAATTGTATATTTAGGGTTATGATGATATATTTTAAGTTATACACACACACATTGGCAAAATGTACATTTATTAAATAAACCACAGAAAAAAGCATGACATGAATATAATTCCGATATATGAAATTCATATTCAAATACTTTTGTCAGATTCCAAGCTTCCAAGCTTCATAGACAGCGTTATTAAAAGTTGCTCTGAGCTTTTATAGAAATGGGATGTATAAAATCAGTTAACAATAAATGTACATCTAGAATCAAGTTAAACACATCGTTAGAGTTTCTAGCGTAGCTTTAATACTGACATTCATGGAGACACCCTGGAGAGAAACCACAGCGCTCAGAAAGCAATCTGTTAATGTTGTAATATTGCTGTTTCTGGTTGTTTCACTGCCTAAAGGGGTTTAGAAAAAAATTAAACGGCAAAAAAAATCCAGAATAAGAAAAAGCAGTGCCAGTGTGTATCTCTTGGCATGTCGAATTAAGTTGAAAGGTATAATTTGCCATGTCTTGAGGTTTATCGCTTACCCCCGTTTCTGGAGTGTATCCTGAGAAATATAGATTTAGAAAGGGACACTGAGATTCACTGCTCACTTTTGAGGATGAAACACGGTTGTTGGGCTTCATGGATGTAATTCATGGCAGCTTTTTTCCATGGATTGTAAAAACGTTAAACTGGTCCATGTTGCAAATGTGGGATCTTTGTACATCTGCCACATATTTATTTGGCAACTAGTCTTTCTATATAAATACCACATCAGTCTGTTAAAGATGTTGTAAATTATATGATATGGTCAACTAAATATTAAACATAACTATGTCTATAGTCATAATGTAATTCTGTATTGTAATCAATTTTATAATTTTTTTTTTTTTAAGTCAATCTTCTTTCCGGCATAGTGTTTTATTTGCTGTTTGAGCCAAGCTTGATTACTTTGATTATTTTGTTAAATTCGTGAAAAACTTTCAGGGAAGAAAAAAAACAAAAAAACAACACACACAAACTAATTAGGTTGCCAGAGCGAGCAAAGATTGCAGATTGCAGATTTCTTTCTTGCAGTGTTTCCAGTCAGAGGTCTCTTTAAAATTCACTTACATTATGTACTGAATGGATATTTGTTAAAAATAAAGATAGGTATTTAAGGAAAAGTACAGATTAATAGATTTCCAACACCATTTTCCAGATTGTTAATTTCCTTGCCCCTGCAGGCTAGTATGAGTATGGAGGATAAACCTTTTTATAGGCTAGACTCAATTGGTTTTCATTATCGTAGATGTGACTTTGGTTTAAATGTTTTTTCCTAATCCAAGGCCAATCCTTATTTGCTTACTCTCTCTCTCTTTCTCTCTCTCTCTCTCTCTCTCTCTCTCTCTCTCTCTCTGTCTCTCACGTGCTGTCTCAGTTGCTAGGGAGAGAAAAGAAGTCTGCCTCATATTGAATGGCTTGTATATCCTTTCTTAGCTAAGTCATTCTGACACTCATTGTCACTGGATTGCAATATACAGTATCTCTCTTTCTGCCATTCAGCACGGGCTTGGTTCCCATTTCATCCTGGCTTTTTTTTCATCTTTTTTTTCAAAATGTAGGATAAACTGCTTTTTTAGCACAGTTGTATCAAGTACGTAGGTCCAAATGGCTGCATTCTCTATCCTCGGTGTCTTCTCACTTCTGTTCTTAAAGAGTACGGAAATATAGCACAACTTTGCATGTTGTCAGACCAGTCAGCTGGAATAAACATTTCAATTCCAACGCAATCATCCGCACCCCTAATAATTACAGGCGCACATCTCAGAGACGCCGGTTAATGAGTGTGTTCATTGG
>NC_071264.1:10406007-10453507 GCF_023375685.1 Ictalurus furcatus
AAATTTTTATGTAAAATATGACTCATGTCATATTCCATATATTTTTTTCAGTGTGTTCTTTTGACTTCGTTTGTATGAAACAGAACAAAATCCAACCAAAACACTCCTCGAAATGTTGAAGAGATCTGGACTGAGCATCGCAAAGTTAAGAAGATCTTAAATGGGAGAGAGAGTGTTCACTGTGATGTACACATTTTGCCACCTAATGGGTGCTCTCTACATTGCCATTGGAAGCTACTTGAGGTTTAGATAATCCAATCAGCCTAAGAATAGCAATGTCTGGAATAGCAATGGCTAATTGGAAGCATTATTAAAAAGCAGCACACTGGGAACAATGATAGATTATATTTCACTGCGTATAGACAGCAATATAGTGGTTAGACTGTATACTAAAATGTTCAGAGAGTCATCCAAATGAGATGGTGATGTGATGGTGATGCAGATTAGATTAGATTTAGTTTTGTAAGAATAAAGTTGTAAGAAATGATATGAGTGCTAACTAACACCTCCTCCAACTTTAACATCACCTTCAAAGGTTTTCAATTAGGGATATAACCAAAAACGAACACATTGTTTGGAATGAAGTGTGTGCTGTGACACAACACAAATAATAATAGGAGGTACAGTATTGTTTTGTTTATTTGTTTTTTTTTTTTTTTTTTAAATAATGCTTGGCCAAAAGGTTCACAGGGTACTCAGGATAAGCATTAGGACTGGCATCATGATGCAACTAAAAAGTCGCAAGTGGGAGGTTTTGTTAAGACAAATCTGTTGTTAAGATAAATTATTAACTCGAATGATATAACTGAGGTTGAGGAACTGTCAGAGCTAGAACTCACAGACTATGCTTTTTTTCTCCTTCCTGTTTAGGCCACACCCACTTTGGGTTTAAATCCAAATACAGGATTTAAATACCAAACAGACAGGGGCCGACTGTTATGAATTTGAAAGTTTAAAACCTTGCACCATAAACACTGGATTCAGTCTTCCATCACACACACAGAACAAATATATATATATATATATATATATATATATATATATATATATATGTGTGTGTGTGTGTGTGTGTGTGTGTGTGTGAAAGAGAGAGAGAGCGAGAGAGAGAGAAGCAGAGAAGCATGCTGTTCATTCATATTCACACTATTAACACACTGGCACCTGAGCACGGTCCCCACTCCCCCAGCGTTGTGGATGCAGCCGGTGACAGCAGGAGCTGAAGGGAGGTCAGTTGACAAGATGTCACAGCAAGCCTCTGATCATTGGGTTGTAATTAGTGCCTTGTTGCTCTCAGATGTGTCTCTAGCCGAGCAGCGGTGGTGAGAAAAATAAGAGTGGTAGAGCTATGATGGCAGACCCTGGCCCTGTTTCAGAGCCTCTCAAATCGCTTCCTTTTCTCATCTTTCCCTCTTGTCACATGGTTGGTGAAGCAAAAATGGCAGAATTGCTTGTGGATTCACTCCCAGAAAAAGACAGGACACTTCTTTAGAGTGGTAGAGTTCAGTCTCTTATCTCTGGGCTGGGCTCACTGGGCATTGGGACATGTGAAGTCCTTTTTTTTATGACTGCAGCTGGTGTGTATTCCGTCTATGTCACTGTCACTCCTGAAGGATGGGAGTACAAAGATATCGAGCTATCGCTGTTTTATGGAACAGCTGTAACATTCGTGTAAAAGAATTCTACACACTACTGTATGATGAATTATGGTTAAAGTATATAACGACATTTTCTCGCTGTTGTAATGAAAAGCAATACTAAATCATAGTGTGTCCGAATGGAAAAAAGTTTTTTTTTTAAACGTAATACCATTTAAAAAGCATTCAATAGCATTTCATTCTGAAACTGCTTCACACTGCATTAGCAGTGGAATTATAAACAGAAGCTCAACTCAACTGGCTCTTTTAACACAGGCATTCATTTAGTATACATTTAGCTTCTCATAAATGTCTTATAGTGCATAAAACCCATTTGTTTATCATATAATCAAAGTTAAAACATTACGTAAATGATTCAATCATACGCAATTGTTCTGAGCTTTTACCCTAAAGTACAATAGGTATTTCACCACTAAATGCCACTTTTCTTACTTGCAGTTTATCAGCAGGATTAACATCTTATTTTACAAGTCATTTTCAAGTGGTGAAGAGGAAAAAAAAATAACTAATTAAGCCTCAATAAATTAATAGGGCCAGAATTTTCCAGCGATTTCTCTTTGTCACAAAACCCCACCATGCATTGTATGCTTTATCACTTAAGTGCCTGAGACCAATAAACACAAAATACGACATCAGTCTGTTCTAAAATGAATGTGAAGTCTCTGTAGAGTGTATTAAATTGCTTTCACCCCCTTAGCTGACCCTCTGAATAGACAGTTAAATTAAGTACACTGACGACTCTCGCCTTCCTTTTTGATTCAAATAATTGGACGTTCTAATAAGCCAAGGAGATTTTATTAATTCTACAGTAGACCTTGGCTGTGTTTTATATTGTATTGTGTATATTTTACTGAAGCCCACTTTAAAATGCCAAGTACTCTGAATTGGTATATGTTTTACTCTGAATTGGTATACATTAACCACTCAAAAATCAATACTAATGAACAGAAATTAAAATAAACAAATAATTAAAAACTAACACATAAATCCCAGGACCAGGTTTCTCCTAGTGTTTAATGGTTCTGTTGGTCTTTTTTGCCACTCAGTTGACACAGCTCACTTTAGGGACCCTGCTTGCTGGAAGTACTTCGCTGGAGTTCTTTTCAATCAAGTGTTTAGACCACAGTGCTGGGAGCTGGGGAGGCCCCAACCTCACTCAAGAATATTACCAACTCACCCAACCTGCATCTTCACAGTTATTGCTTCCCAAACTTGCTACTCTGCAACAAAATGCCTGAAAATATTATTAGAACTGCTGGACATCTCCCTGTTGTGTGAACTAACTGATTGCTCTGTTGTCCTGTTACAGCATGGTCCTGCTTGCAGTGCAGCACAATGTTGGATTTCCATTCTCTCTGGAATCTCTCTGGAATGGTTTTATGACATAGATTAAGCATAGGATCACCATTGATGGTGACGTTAAGTTCACATTCTCCACCAACCTTCACAAACATTTCTCTGCTGGCTTTCATGCCACCACCTGACAAGATATCCTCAGAGCTGCTAGCACAATCACTTCAAATTAAATGGTTCCTTGTGAGTTCTTTAGATAAGTTTCTCATCCCCACTTTCTCCCCCATACCCCCCCATACCACCCCACACCCACCCACCCACCACCACCACTACCCACTTGGTATAATTCTCACCAATGACAGCTACCAACAGGAGACATTGAAAGTTAACACATGCTAACTTCAAGACATGCAAAGCCACTACTCATGCTGCGTCACAGGGCAGCGTAACACACTCGGAGAAAAGTGCTATCTACTCTCTTCCACATACTGTACATGAGCTCACAGATGCCTGCGATTGGCTACTGTTGCTCTCATTGACAGAGTAGAGAGAGTATACCACTCCTCACATGAAGAGAAACAATTCTGCTCCTTGTCCCTCAGGAGCAGCCATGGATGGCTGTGGCCTCATTGTAATTTGAAGTTGCAACAATATCCTAACAATAGGGTGAGCACTTTTCTGTTACACCACTAGGAAGACATAAAGTTCTTTGAAGGGATAACACACACACACACACACACACACACACACACACACACACACATATATATATATATATGTTATCTCTTCAAAGAACTTATGGCTTCCTATTGGTGTGGTTCTAGCTTTAAGGGTTCTGCTAGAACATGGGTAATTAACTAAAATCTGTAAAGGTTCAGATACATAAGGATAAAGAGCTAACATGTCTAAATGATTACAACAATTCCCTTTTAATGCTTAACCATTAGTGATTGGTTTATGGCTATAAATAAGACCAGATTTGGACTCTGAGCAGATGAGACATCTGTTTTGCACCTGAAGAGGAGAATAAACATGTACATGTCTGTCCAATCTTTAAACATTCTTTTTTTTTTTTTTTTTTAATCTTTGACTTTTGAACAAGCTATCTATGATAAACAGTCTACGATAATCTGTGAAAACTCTTCCCTGTAGGATTTTAGATTTAACCTCTTTCTTTTCAAAAGTTACTCTAGCAGGTTGTTGTTGTCTGAACTGTGTTCTGGTCCGACTGACTTTACTAGAACTGTTGTCTGGTTCTGGTTCTTTCCATTTAGTGTTTCCCAAACTGGGATGATGTCACATTTCTCTCAAGGCAGCCATTAGTCATTGCTAGTCTGGCCATTATAATACTATGATATAGTGGTGGCACAACGAACATGGTGAAACATGCCAAGTGCAAAACCCTTTCCCAGCTTGGTGAGCTGATTTATGTGGATCAAAGAGACTTATCATTTGTCATGCACTGTGGACTATTCTGTCCTTAGCGCCTCTACATAAACAAGATGCCTAGTCATTTCTCAATCTGTACGCTACAGTCCTGTTCTAATTATTGCATCTCAACTTCATACACGTTTATACACTTTTCCTCCAACTTTAGAAGTCTAAATTATGGGTGGAATAGTCATTCGTTATTTGTCTGGCTTTACTTCTTGGCTACTTTTGAGATTGTCCTGTTCTTGGATACTCTATGTAACCAAGAAGCAGTTTGTTGACTGATCATCTTTGGCTGTGATCTCCTATCCCTCTACTTCATTGCTACTCATTTTGCTACACAAATTTTGCAATGTTCCAAAATTAAAACAAGTTGCAACTTTATTATGCCCTGCTAGAGGAGCTTTAGTGTACAACAGTAGTCAGATAGTCTAACTCTACACAGCAGATTATGATTAAGAGAAGGACATATCACTGTGCACCCCTAATGACATGTTAGAGATTGAGGAAAATTACTTAGAAGATTGGGGATCAATTCTGTTAATCGGCCACAACATCAGCCTCATCTCATTAGGTTAAATTTCGTTCTGGCAGTAATACTCTTACTGCAGTTGGACTCCAAAACACTAGCCGTGTATGTGGTCTGAGCTCTCAGTGCCCTCTACCTTCCTGGCAGACCTTTCCATAGACCTTTCACTGTGTATGTGGGTAGCGGTGCCAATCCTTCCTCTGCTGCCAGGTGCAGGCACAGTTTGGTCCCAGTCCAGCCTCAGAGAAATCCACTTTTCCCACTATAGCTCACGACATCCCTTAGGATAAGAACACATCTGTGTTTGCCCTTCTTTTCCAATCCCAGTCCCCATTTTCTCGCTGCACAGAAATGTCATTTGCAAACACTAACACATCTTAGAAGCATTTGAGATGCACTGATTTTGCCTTGCAGAAATCCAAATGACGTCGCTGCTGTTTTGTAATATTCTCCTAATATATATTTTATTTTCCTGAAAAATGATTGGCGCTTCATAGTCAATTAAATTGTAAGAAAGTCTCCTTTATTTCAACGGTTTCAATACTCATAATGCAAGTCACTGTCGTACATTTATATCAGTTGCCTTTCATCCACGCAGGCCGTAGTAAAATGAGACTAGTCAGGTCTTAATGTAACCAACAAAAGCCGGATACAAAATCCATACAAACTCAATTAGGAATCAATTTGAGTTTGTGTCAGACAGTCTGGTGCCAACAGAAAGGGTTTTCTATCAGCTTATGCGCTAGGAAAAAAAAAAAAAAAACGCAAACGCTTTTCATTTAAATATTTCACATGCTTTTGCTTTAGAGTATTTTAGGCGATGCTCTTTTGTTGTTTTGCCTGCATGCTGTCTTGTTATTTCGCCTCATGGGTCAATCCACATTCAGTGTTCGAAGATTAGTGCGTGGAGAATATACTGTACCTTTATAAGAAGTGAGAAATCCATGTCTGTTGCTGTTGCATGGAAAATAATCTTGCTATCCATAGACATGCTGAAAGAGAAATAAAACAAGCAGTGCTGTTTACGTAGAGGCCATATGACAGAGCAATGCAGGTAGGAGGTGCTGGATATGTGTACGGTAGAAGCAAGTAATTGTAGGTTTAGCAACACAGCATTGATACATGTGTCTTTTGTGAAAAAAAAAAAAAAATAATAATAATAAAAAAAAAACTGAAGAAGAAGAAATAAAAAAAATTATATGGATGCCATGCAAGGTGCTCTATGCCAGAGTAAATAAAAAGCAGAAAATAGCTCTTTTATTTTGGAAAACACAAGCTTTCCATGACTTCTCATATTTATGCAGAATATCTTCCCTGTACCTTTTTTTAGCCTGGGCTGACTTTATTGTAAGAATGACTTTGGGTAGGTTTTCTTTTTGGTCTGCTTGGAAGCACAGTGCGGCACTCTCGGGTGCTTTGATTCCCTGATCTTTCAAAAAACAAAAGCAACACTCCTCAAATGTTCCAGCCTCAGTCCCTCTCAACATCCCCCCCTTTGCAAAATATGCCTTCATTTAATTGTGTTCTTTTTTCTGCATTGCTTGTTATAAAAGCAACGCTAATTGTCTGAGTGTCTATGACAATCATCCACTGAGAATAATGTTCCACTGCCGTGCATGCCCAAGGATTCCTCGAAAAGAGCGACGACGGCTGTGGATGAGAGACGAACACAAGAACTAGAAACAAAATGGAGGGCAATTTGACAAAAAACAAAACAAAACTAGAATTCAGATGTGGTTCTAGAAGTTTGTGTGCATGTAGGAATGGAAGTAAATTGTAAATATTTATGTCACACAGACTCACAGATATTGAAATAATTTCTCACTCAAATATTATTTATATATTTTATTTTATTATTTATATATTTGTATGACTGATCAGTTGCAGTGTCACATCCTTGTAATCACAATGTTTGATTAATGAATCTTAGCAGTAGAGCAATACCATATTAGTTCACCGCTAAACATTCACTGATGCATCCTCTGGAGCTAATTGTGTGTATTGATGAATAATGTAGCGACTACCTGAAGAATATCAAGTGAACCCATTTGAAAGAGGACAGAACCTTTCTCTAAATCAGGCGTTCTCAAAGTTTTTGTAACCAGTGTCCCATTTAAATAAAAAAAATAAATGAATAAAATTATTCTACAATAAATGTCTTTGGAATTATATATATATATATATATATATATATATATATATATATATATATATATATATATTCCAAAGACTTTTATTGTAGAGTCATCATAGAGCTGTTTCTTCCTGAACTTTCCATCGACTGAGCACAAGCTGACATTATTAGTACACATCTTGTTTTTGAGTTATTGTTGTTCGAAGGAAGCCCATTCCATCCAAGTGACCAGTCAAACAGACTAATAACTACCAGAACTCAATAATAAATATAACTTTGATAGTAGTGGGTTGTGATTTACACCACTGTAACTAACTACAAAAAAAGCACTGACCCTCTGGCTATGCTTCATAGACTCCGAGAACCATTACGTTAGATGGATGATGACGAGGAAAATGACTGAAGCTTTTCAAATTATATAGACTTCCAGATCACTTGAGCTTGGCTTCTGTTTATAACTGGGTTATTTACTGTAAAACAGTCCCTCCAAAATGCAACCAAGGCTTTCAACAAATCAGAATATAATCTCAGAAAGCATTGATAAGTTGCTAATTTGACCTAATTATTGGTTAAAAAAAGGAACAATTATGATATGATGTTCATATCCATGCTTAACATATGACTAGAAAAAGTATCAGAGCATCAGCATTGCTTTTGTGCCACTGCCTATATTATCTCTACAAATTCATTTCAATATTTTATTTGCTTGACGGATAATGGAGCGCGGGTGCCCTCGATCAAATCTATGGGTGAAACTCGGTGAGTGGTTTCATTTTGAAAGCTGTTTGGTGAAGAGAGGAATAATATACTCCAGGCAAGGCACATTTCAAAAAAAGGCTGTCTTCACTTCACATTTGTGTGTGTGTGTGTGTGTGTGTGTATGTGTGTGTGTTGGGGTTGGTGGTGGTGGTGGGGGGATTTCAGCACTACGAGCATTAATATTAAGATTCGCTCAGAAATTTCTCAAGGGCTACAGAGTGATGCAATTGGATCGTTCATCTGCTCTGCTTCTCGATTGGTGCCCTACATATGGAAGAATTCCAACCAATGAATGACAAGTGACTGATGACATCATCAGCTTTATTCTACACACTTGTGCCTCTCGGTTTCTTTTTATTTTGAGCCAAAGTAGCATTGGCATGAGCTATGCGCACACAAGAGAGCCACATTAGCGTCTGAGGAGGTTTTTCCTGCATCCTAACATTTATAAATGACATCCTCAACCTTTGAGGGGAGGAAAAAAAAAAAAACGCATGCTAATTGCTCCAAATGCCAGATGCCTAGTTTGTTTATTCAGGTTAACATTTAGTTCCTGCTGGTTGTTCTGTTGCAGGAGTCCCGCTGTTTCACGCATCAGCTCCTAAACAAGCAGGCCCTCTCCAGGGGCCGAACTCAATCAAATAACATACACTGTAGCCTTACGGCAGCTTACTGAGGTACTGCCACTGAACAAGCAAACTGTATTGCTTCCAGACATCCTGAATGCACGTTTACTATGTTGTAAAACAACACTGATTTTTAAATACTCAGGTTTTGATGTTGTGTCCTGTCATATAACAACAATATATATGGCAGTTTGAAATAGACCTTACGTGAAAAGAGTAAAAGAAAAAAAAAAACAATCTAAGCGTACTCTATTTTCTCATGCGGATTCTACGGGTTAACAAAGTTTGACAGGGAAATGGGCACCGATCTCAAATGAGGATTATTTCCATTCGAAAGAGGACTCCGTTACTGCATGTAGCCATTTGAGATTTTGTTGACAAGGGTATCTCTTGTGCACTGTGTCCATTGTGGTTTTACAAAAGCAGAATTAACATTAAAATCAGAGCGGTTGAAGGAAGGCTCCGCTGCACAGTGAGCCGTTCCTATAATCCTATCTTCCTAATGGAGTCAGTGTGAAGCCTGAGCAGCAGGGATGTCTTTTGTGGCAAAAATGAATTTCGGGCTCCGAACCATACAGAGGTCAGCCTCTTTTGCTTGAGTTATATCCTCTGGCTGTGTTTACAACTGCTTGCTGGTAGGTGGTATTTTTCAGGGCAAATCTCAAATTAATCGAATGCCAGTTATCGCTCTTGCTGTGGAAACGCAAACGTTTCTCTGGCACTTGTCATTCTTTCGCTTTTAAACCAAGCGTAGGTTCCTGGAGGAATAATGTCGAGACACTGACCAAAAAAAAAAGATATCTGTGCACATCATACATCAGGTATGGTAGCTTTTGATTTCTTCGAATGTGTGTGAAACTGAAAACAAGTGCAATAAAAGTGCATGTGCGATAGATTGAAAACTGGTTAATAGTGTTGCATGATTAAGGCCTTTGACGTGGATCAGCACTATGACTGAATGCCAAATATTGCTGTGGAAATGTACTAACTGCATAAATTGCTCTGTCAGTATTACAAATGTATATTATATACTCATCTATGGGGATGAGATATGAGTTAACACAGTAAGTGATCATTTTTGTTATGTGGAGAAAAACTTCATCAGGTGATAAAAAGGTTTCTTCAATAAAACAAACAAACAAAAAAAATCAAAGTTAGGCATTCATACACATTATTACACATTATGCACCAAACTCAGCATACAATCAGCATGTTCCTCCTTTTCTGTAACTGTTAAAGCAAATAGAAAAATAATGTAACAATGCAATCACAAGATTAATGTTTTTGCTCCACTTACTCAGATTTCTATAAAGCCAAATAATTGTAATTAAGATTAGCATAATAAACTAAAGCTGGGTGTTCATTTTGGCCATTTTATGCATTGCTGAACACCCGCTGAATATATTTATAACAATAATGCTTTATGGAAATAAGTTATATGTATTTGGAATTCATAATTGCACTCTTTAATACGAGTCCAAAGAAGTCGCTTTTAAATTAGTAGAATTAATATGAATTAATAAGAATGAAGCGCTGGACAGACATTACATTACAATTACGCTTCTGTAGGAAAGAATTTTTTTTTTCTGCTCAATTAAAAATTCAGGTAATTATGTATTTCTTAAGATTATTGACCTCTGAGGAGTGGTTCTTTTTTTCCGTCCTCTTATTATAACATTTGCCTTAATTAATATATAATTATTGATTAGCTCCTCCATTATGGCAAGAGTGGAGCGCTTTTTTTTTTAGCAGCAGTATATTTAAAGAAGTCTATTAGTTTTTAATATAAATCCATTTTTGTCTCAATTCTAATCCATTTTAGGTGTTGGATAATAAGAGTGACCTCTCTGAAATCTCAAAACCCACACTAACACATTCCAGGAACTGGCTAACTATTAGCAACGTCTCCTGCTGTATCTTATGTTGAAACATAAGGACTATAGTCCTAATACTTTCCTTCTCAGCTCCCTAAGATTAATCGGTCTAACTAAAAATTGTGCGGAAGTGTTGTATAATCATCTTAAATTAAAACTCTAAAGGTGGTATAAGCTAATGTGAAATGCACTTGATAATTAAGGGTAGGTGTGAGAACATAATAATATACTCATGTTTAACTTGTTCCTTCTAAGACGGATTTATAAACTCATTTTCACGTAAGTTGTGGTTTTGGTTTTTAGTGTGTTGTATGAAAAGCACAAGGTTTTAAACACACAAGATAGTTTGATGTTTAAACAGCTCTATTATGTTGTTTAGACAAAACATTAGGATGAGCAACTGGCTTAATGGGTGCAATACACATTGTGGTTATAGAAAGTTTGCACGTATAAATTGAATTTGTCTGTGCAGTTCATTGTTGAGTTCACACATGTGGTTTCATGTTAAACATAAATACATGATGTTTGAGTGAAGCTGCCAAGGTTTGATTTTGTGTAAGTAAATAGTAACAATGCCTTGAGCTCTCAACCCATGACCCGAAATATACCAAGCCATTTGCGACTCTTATTTTGTGTTTCACATACTCATTTTACACCAATTATGCTTCCAAAATACCCCAGATCCGGTGGGTACATTTGAAAGGGTCTTAAATAGTAAAAGTACTTATGGAACGAATTGTATTAATTCTTATTGTCACAGAGTATTATAATGCTCATGTTTCAATTTTAAATGGCTAGATTTACCTTAGCTAGAAGTAAAGCAAATTGGCGTTGCTGGCTGCTGCCTTATATTATGGGTCACCATATATCATTCTTCTTGATTGAATACAACTAAAGCACATCTGTTTTCACTTGGCTGTCGCCGTCACTGCATCAAGCTTTCGTGTTCAGACTTAACATCCAGTTTTAATTACAGTGACTTTAATAACAGTTGCTAAAACATTTACCGCTGCTTGTATTTGTTTCATAGATATTTGCTTTAGCAGATATCTGATTTCAGAAAGAGAGAGACTTAGAGAGCGAGCGAGAGAGAGAGAGAGAGAGAGAGAGAGAGAGAGAGAGAGAGAGAGAGACATACACACACACACACACATACTCACACACACACACACACACACACGATATGTTAAAGAAAATAAGGCGCACCAGAAGACATTTTCTGGAACGGCATTTGTTTGCATAGTCTTGTCTCTTAACGGTCAAGATATTTGACATTTGCGTAATCCAGAAACCAATGTGGTCATAAAGGCCGCTGAATGTGAAGTTCCTCTGAGGCCTGCGATAATGATTCTGTCTCAACGATCCCAAACAGTTGTATTTATATTATATGTGAACATGGATAGTATAGTATTTAATATTTTACAAATTCAGTATGACAGATTGTTTTGTTCACTTTGACTCTATGATAATTGAGTTTTAGAGTTTTTTTCCCCCTAATGATTGATTACTATAGGATTGATAAAAAAAAATTCAGCCATGATTATTTAAAAAAAAAAGTGCAAATTTGAATATAAATGTCAAAATGAAACCTCATTTAACCTGTTATAACAGAGAGTCTAACTAAGCGCACTGCTTCACTCATTTTCAACACCAAAGAACTATGGACTCAGATAGCACCTAATATTGCATCACTTAAGTCCTAATATTTCAGGATTATTAGAAGGCTTTTTAGGTTTCAGGAGTATTTTATCTTATAAATATTATTGAAAAAAGGCCCTACAGAATAGAAATACCCATTCTAATTTTACTACAAAAATCATATTGATTAACGGTGTTACGAATACTCATTTTAATACGGAAGCTATGTGATTCTTTCTTTCAGTACTAAAAGGGTAAAACTGTTTCTTTTAGGTTACTGAGGTTAACGTTAGGGCGAGGTTTAGGCTTAGATGTAGCAAATTCTTATTAAATATATAAATTAAATATACACATATATAAAGAGTTACACACATACAATAGCTCCGCTGTATATATAAAGTGTACATACAGTACATATACACGTGTTTATACATTTAAATGAATAAATAGTTTTTTTTTTCAGTCTTACCAACACTTTGAACAAAGGAGGTGAAATTAAATTAACATATAATCTTAACGTTGGATTACAATGTTGGGCATTCGTGTTTCAGAGTTGCCAATAAACGGTGATGAAAATGTTTAGACATTGCTTTTTTTTATTCCATGTTTACTGCCTGACTGTCTGGCCATATTCCACAAGAGGATTTAAACCTGAATTCAATCAAAGTTGCTCTAAATCCTGCATAAACCTGGGAAACCAGCATTAGAAGAAAAACAAAGTAAAACAATCACCTGAACGTTCTTCTAACCGTGTCGCTGAAGGAGTACTTAACAGTTATAATTCAATAAGTTCTAAAAAAAAAGTCTTATAAAGTTGTAGTACTATGTACCTTGGTAGATATCTAATTAAATAATAAAGTAATTTATTATTCTAGTGGTTGTCATTCACTTAATGAAGATTCATTATGCACATGATGACATATATACATATATAATAATATAACAAACATATTCTCACTCAGAGACCCCAGTAAAAATCTCTTTTACAGTATTTAACCCTTCCTGGGGTCATCTGTCGCAGAACGCTCCACATATGTTTCTATGCTAATGCTAATGCATCACTCCTGCTTGGAGAAAGAATGAATATTTGCCATGGTGTGACCTTTGTTCCATCTGTTTTCTCTTTTGTTCCCTGAAAACCCATCGATTATTATGTAAAATTATGCTTAGAAAAACACCAGCGTCCCCGTCTCATTCTCCAGCTTTTACCTGGGAAGTGTGACACAAATTCATATTTCTCCTGAGCAGTTAGCAGACGTGCTATATTAAAGCCAGGTGTAGAAAAGCCTTCGGTGCAACCGGATTTCGGGTGCCATTTTCTCCAGGTCTGGAGCACATGGTCTAGTGAAAGACCTGGTTAGTATAGTTGACTGTGCTGTGGCCTCTTTTATTTAAGGCAGACCGGGTCATTGTGAGGTGCCGGACAAATCGAATAACGGACTGTTTTGTTCGTTTTGAATGAGATGAGCACTGAGAGCTAGGCTTCTCTCTCGCCGTTTAGCTCGGCGTAACACTGAACGGCTTCGGCTTTTCTGTTTCTGATTGAGGTCAAGTTAAGAAATGGAGACAGGGAGAAGGGAAAACGCAATCCACACGATTTCTGCCTCATATTTAGGGTTACACAGGAAAAATGGCGGCGTTCATTGGCTGAATAGAGTGGACTGCCTACTGTGAGAGGGATCGAGACCCCCTCCTCCTCCCCAAACCACCACCTCCACCACCACCATGTTAGCATGAAGGCCCATGCTAGCAGGTCAAATGGACTGGAAAACTCTACACTAACAGTGGTGTAAATCATCTGTTTCACCTTAACTACTCATTGTCTGTTTGTTTTTGTTTTTGTTTTTTCATTTCTGGATAAAGTCTTACTCCGCTGTGTTTGGGTACACTTATACCCGTGTAAAACTCCTGAGAAAAATCCGGTTCCGTCCGGTTTCCACGTCAGGTTTTCGCGCCAACTTGTCTGTCTCGCGCACCATCCGGCGCGCGCCCCAATCTGCGCGTGTGTGAATGAGTGTGTGCGTGCGCGTGTGTGCGCGCGCGTGTGTGTGTGCGTGCGCGCGAGCTCTGCCTTCCTCACCTTTTCGGAAAGCTGCTCTTCCCGAGACGAAACCTCGGCAGCTGAACGGCAGGAATTCACCGCGAATAAAAGCCGTTCCGACTCACACCGCGGAGGAGCCGCTTCCCTCCACAAACCGGGCTTTGCTTTTGTTTTTGTTTTTGTTTGTGGTTTTTTAACACACACACACACACACACACACACACACACACACACACATATATATATACACACACACGTTTTTTTTCCGTTTGCTGTGTGTTTTCTTTAAGCACAGTTTCCGAAGAGGACAGGTTGCCGTTAGGTTTCCCCTTTCCTCTCCTCTCCTCTCCTCTCCTCTCCTCTGAACCGGTCTTCTACTTGTCCGCATCTTTCTCTCGACTTTGAGAAAGCGGGAAGTCAGAAGTGAGTCAGACTTTTTACCGGAGAGTCCGACAGAGACCGGCTTCCCGCTAACGCCGAGACTCTCATCCCACTGGCGCTAGCGGAGCATGAACCGCAGCCTCACTGCTCTTCCTACCGGAGAAACTCCTTCTGCCTGCTCTGTGCGCTCCGACACACACTTCTGAAACTCACCCACAGGTAAGAGTCCGTGTGTGTGTGTGCGTGTGCGTGCTCTGTATCCCGGTGGAAGCGATGGCTTCGTCCGGTTTCTGCGGCTCCGAGTTCGGCTTGAGAACAAACTTTTTTAGTTCAAGTGAACGTTTGTGCCTCTTTCATTCTCTCTCTCTCTCTCTCTCTCTCTCTCTCTCACACGCACACACACACACACACACACACACTGGTTAGAAGTTTGGGTCACAGCACAAACTAATCGTTAATATTTGAAATGTGAAAATGGAGAGATAATATAATACCAGTAATAATAATAGTGTGCGGCTGTGCTCGGTGTGATTAAAGTGACCGGATGAGGAGGGGGTCGGACGGTCGTGTGGTTAATGGGGACCGGATAATCACAACACAAGCAGATGTGGATGGATTTGCTCCGTCTCGCGCTCGTAATGAGAGGATGAATGGAAACTATTAGCGCGTGCGCGTGCGGCGCGTGGACCTTCTGGAGCCGCTCGTTCGAAAACGTTAGCTTTAAATAATTGTTATTGTTTGTTTTCTTCTTCGTCTTGTTGTTGTTGTGTAACGGTATTAGATGTAAGTCTGCCCTAAGGCGGATTCGGTAAAACGTTTACACGTATGCTTGGAGTTTATTTGTGAAACCCAGGGCCTCGACGTCATATTATTATTATTATTATTATTATTATTAGCATTATTTTCGGTTTAAACTCTGAACCGGAACTACTCAAGTTGGTTACAAATAGTAGCAGCATGACTGAGCTGAGAAACATGTCTGGGGTCAAATCATAGGAGATACATACACGCACGAAATTAAAACGCGTTTTTACCCCCCTTCAATATATTGATTATTATAGACCAACTTGTTTCAATGTACTGTAGATTTTTCTCTCTCTCTCTTTCTCTCTCTCTCTCATACACACACACACACACACAAACACACTATGCACTATCAGTGAAACGCATTAAAAGTTGGCAGTGTTGACCCTCAGGGTTCGATACATGGCATGACTTCAAGCCAAAATTCATTCTCCCTAGTCTAGACAGCATACTGAGTGAGCATGTCTATATCTGTCTCTCACTCAGCACTGTGGCAAACAGGGGGCCAAAACTTTTCTCATTAAAACCTTTTGGGGTTTTTTTTTTTTTTTTTGTCTTGTGGGAAATGTAATTTTCTTTCAGTGATGCTACGTAAAAGGAAGAGAACCGAAGTCAGACGGGTGCACTTTCTTTTAAGCAAAAGCGAACTGGGGGAAGGGGGGGCCCAACCAAACTTAATTTCATTCAACCTGTGCATGATTATTAATCGGTAATAGACTAGTAAATTTCCTGCAGCGTGGCGAATACGTTCTTACTTGCGTGGCACTCCATGCTCGCTATTTTTTAATGTGAGATTTCGTGCCGCTCGTATTTCACTACGCTTGGCATTTTGTAGCCACGCTCTGGCCTCCCCGAAAAATGTTTTGAATTCATGCACGTGTGAATGCGGCCTGTTTGAAGCCACACCATTAGCATTTCAAAGTGGCCCCTGCGCGTTTCAATAGGAGACGCTCCAGCCCCGTGCCCTTTAGTTTTAGCAGGCCCTGTGGAGCGGGTGGGTTAGGAGGCGTGCGCTACACTTTCTGCCTTTCTTTGTGTTTCTGTGTGAAAAACACTGTCCCATCCTGTTCGCTTCAGAGGGAAACTCGCCCGGGCGTTCTCCTTTTCCCTTTGAGCTATCAGTATGTTCTGCACACGGTGTCGAGGAAAGCTAAAATAATTTATGAGTTGCTTAAATAATTGTCATGCAGGCATTTAACACACACACACACACTTGTACGCACGCGTTCGGTTTGGAGTTTGTGTAAATATGGCTTTCAACATGCGCCGACTAGTAGTATAATTTGTTGGAAAAATCACCTGCCATTTTAGCGAAAGGTTTTCTGCTCTGTAAGTTTTGGACGTCGGAGTATATCGTTCGGACGCAGCGATCCAAAACCGAAATCTGCATGCATTTAATAACTACATCATTGTGACCATCTGCTACAGAGAAATGCCTGTTTTCTCTTTCTGAAAGGCTGAAAGGCCTGTCACCGCTTTCCAAAACGTTTTGCACCGTTTTCACTAGCAGAAAAATTTTAGGAGATCAGTGAAGTTGCTGGATGTGACTTGTGACAGCGTGTTTTCTTTCAATGTTGCGTTGTTATATCTGTCAAGGGCATGGAGCTAGTGTTTTTTTTTTTTTCCTCTCTGCACACGGATAGGTGGAAATAAATGAAAAAGAAGCAGTGCGGTAATACGAATATGATGTAGAGCCAAAGCATTTAGTGAACACTGAAAGCGAATGTTCAGTTTAAAGCTAACAAAGAGGAAGAGGCATAAAGAGGAGCGGTAGTGTTTTTGGCTGACAGTAAGGACGTGGCCTCACTCACGAGGCACGAAAACGTCGTTCCACTCTGTCATTCGCATTGGCAGGCCGAATACGAACTGTACGTGGTGTGGTGTGGTGTGTGGTGCCGATTGAGACACCGTCAGCTCACTTCGTCCTTCATATGTAGGCGTGTGAACGTAGTAGCGGGTGAAAGTCCGAGCGTGTGAAATGAAATATGCGTATGAGTGGTGTTTCACCGGACTCTCCCACAACGCTGGCCTTTCACTGCTCAAGTAAAGAGAGGGTGCAAGCGATCAAGCAGGAAAGGGAATAGCCTGTACGCAGTAGTGGAGAAAAAGCGATTATACCTAATCAATGGCGTTTCCTTACAGCTGAGCCACGCACGGCGCAATGTAATAATCTCAGATCAGGCCGTTTCTTCCCCCAGTTTTACTGTGCCATGTGTTTGCACGCCGTCCTGAATCCATGCTGTGCTAACGACTACTCGCGGTTTTAAAGAGAATAAACAAGGCACAAATATTGTATTTTATGGGACATGCTTAAGACTGGGGCCTTTGTTGGCTTCAGCAGGGTTTTTTTTTTTTTTTTTTACACTTGCTAATCAGTCATTTTAAGTTTGAACACTCAGGACCTGGCAGCGCCCTTTTTACTGTATTTCAAAGCATTTCCTGTCTTGCCAGCCAGCTTGTCTCGTGGCTTCCCAAACAGGGGAGAAATGGAGGCTGATGCCCTGCTGCTTTAATTAGCTTGAGGAGCAGACCAGTGGAGAACGGATATGAAATAAAACAGCAGCGTGTTTCGAGAAAATACGTCCGTGTCACGGTCAGCTGGTTGTTCTGTTTAGACGGCTGGCTGGGAAATTTAATTAAATATATCATCAAAATGTATGTATATATATATTTAAAAAAATTAATATCATGTACTACAGCTACCACCACTACTACCAAGTATTATTATTATTATAAATAATGTTTTTAGTTTTTCTTTAGTCAGAGATTAAACACATTAATCTTCAGACTTGCGTGCTGATTTTTATTTAAATGCAAATGAAATACACCATGACGTTCTCTTCTGTGAATTTGCAGTGACATCATGACAACTTTCTGTCTCATCTCTTCTGAGCAAAATTTGGAGAGAAAAAAAAAAATCAGTTGCTCTGTCACGGAAGAGAAGCAAGACACTGAAGTAAACACTGGCTGTGGCCAGACTACAGCAGCTCAGGCGGAGAGAGAGAGAGAGAGAGAACGAATGAACGAACGAACGATAGACAGAGAGAGAACGAGAGAGAGAGAAAGAGAAAACAGGAGAGACAGAGAATGGGAGAGAGAGAGAATGAGAGAGAGAGTGAACAAGAGATAGAGATAGAACGAGAGCGAGAGAGCAAGAGAGAGCGAGAGAGAGAGAGACAGAGAGAGAGAACGAGAGAGAGAGAGAGAACGAGAGAGAGAGAGCGCGAGCGAGCGAGGGGTTGGGGTGGCAGTGAGAATTTGCAGACAGCTGCCAGGGAGAAGGGGTTGTGTCTCTACCGGCTTTCACCACAGCGCATCGCATCCACACTTAAAAGCCCCATTTTCAGCGAGACAGACCTGTTATTTCAGGACGGTGAGGTGAGATGGGCTGCAACGTAATTTCCCCCTGCAACGCTGTCCTTGACAGATGTGAGAAAAAAGTAAGCTAGAATGGAAAGAAAGTGTAGGCTCCATGCTGCGTTTGAAGTTTTATATTATTGCTAGCGGGTCTATTAATTTCTATCCGGGAAAAGTTCTAAGAGAATAGAAAATAGCATGTTTTAATCGGAGAAAATTCTGCTTGGCACCATTCAAGAGCTGGCTTTATTGGGAAAAAAGACTTTTCCCTCTGTGGCTGCTGTGACTGTTCATTACGGCTGCTCCGGCTGATCCTCCTGCTTTGTTTCTTTAGCGCTCGTCTCGAACTGTTTTGATTTGCACTGCTGATGCAGACCCTGTCCATTTAAATTCACCTTGCCATACAGCGTCGCTTAATCCTCAGTTTATCCGAAAGCTCATGCTCTCCGTAGATAAGGCTCCTGCAAATGAGTAATCCAAGCTGTGGGAGAAGGTTCGAGCTGCTCATTGGGCACGGGCCTTACTTTCTTGGAAGCAACACTAATATTAATAACGGGGTTTAGACAAATTTTTGGCAAGCGTTTATTAAACATTTAAGAGTTCCGGTGAATACTAAATAAAAATGTAAATCATCCTGCTTGTAAAAAGTGCATTGTGGGGGTATCTGAATTTGTGGAAGTGTCCATGATGTAAGTGTTTGCCACTTTACCGGGGTATTTGAATATCAGCGCTGATAAGGCACGGTCGAAGGTTGTGTCAGTGTTAAATTGAAACGTATGTATAGCATATGTAATGCGTTTGTATTATATAACGAAGGAATGAATGAAAGAACAAAGAATGTGTAGTATCGCCTTCGGTTTTCAGGTTGTTTGGTTGTGCTTGTTATACTGTGTATCCGGATCTCAGCGTCAAAACCCAATCTTTATTTCAGTTGAACACATCGCACTCGGTTTTAGCTTCGCGTCTGATCGCATCGAGATGCTAGCAAAGCCGGTGGCGCGATACCCCGAGTGAAAAGCATACGCTCAGTGTAAATCAGGCAGAGCCGTGTCACAGATCAGGTAGCGATAACCTCTACATCTTTGGCTTTAGGACCCTGACAGCTTAATAGCAGCTTATATTGTCTAGATTTTTACTTTTATGAAACATATATATTACAGGCTGTGTTTTATATGCAAGAACGCTTCGTTTGAATGTAAATAAAAGAAGAGCTTAATATTAATAATACATGCTAAGCTGGGTCTAACGGTTTAGACCCACTGCAGCAGAGAGTCCACTATGCGCAGTTAACACGTGTAGAGGAGATGCTGCTTAGCTTTTAATGATTTAATTATACATAGGACACTACTAGCAGAAAAAAAATTGCATTTTCTTTGAAGCTTTGCTCCACTTCCTGCCGTGGATGGGGAATTAGTATTTGTAAAATGTACAGGTTGAATTATAGTGTCTAATCCATAAAGTCCTGACGGTTCTGCTGGTTGAATACGTGTATTTTCCTTTGTTTATGGAGTTATTGAGTTTATTCTGTAATTCGGATTGTGGTTTAAACTGAACTTGGGTAAAGAGCAGATATATGAACACGAGCACGCATTGTTTCTGTCTTTATTAAACAAGTACGCCGTCGTCTATATTACCCTCGTCATGCGCTTTAAAAAAATACGTTTCTCTTGAAAGTCGTTTGTTCAGCGTAAATATTTTGAATCAAATTGCAAAGGATAATACTGATTTCAAACACGGGCACGTTTGAGTGATTCAGAGACATTTGTGTGACGTGTGGAAGCAGTATCTCTGTACGGTGTTATTATAATATATCATTTTATTAGCCGTTTTCTGTTGACTTTCAGTGGAAGATCTGGTGTTTGTGGCGATCCTGGCGTTTGTGGTCAGCCCTGATAGTCATGTTGATGATCTTACCAACCCTGAACACACTTGACTCTGCAGGGACAGGACACCTGTGCCAACACCCGCGCCTTCTGTTTAGCTTCATTCACCTCTCATGGTGTTGATAAGTACAGTAGCTGCTATCACTGGGTGAAAGAGACATTCTTTCTCGAGGCCTTGGGGCAAACCTGAGCAAAGCAAACAGTGCATGTTTTTATTGTGTGTGCATGAGACACTGGTCTTAGAGAACCGAAGCATGTGTTCAAAGGCTCTTTTAAATTTCAGGCAGCACGCGTTTCTTTCCCTCTTTATTATGCAGCTGAAAGGCCTAAAACGAACTATCGGGACGCAGTAATAACACGTTACTTTCTGATTAGATGATAAGGAGTTTGTAGCGAACGTCATAGGGGCATTTCCATCGATCAGCTCAGGCAGTACAACTGCCACTTTACACAAGATAGAGGAATTTAATTCCAGCCAATAACACTATGTCTCTCTAAGTTAATCACGTTAAAAAGAAAAGTCATTCCTGATCGTTTTGATAGGGAACTGTTCCACGTGTTGCACATGCTATCACGCTAATTAACCTCTGCGTTCGACGCCATTCTACATACACCATCCGCAGAAACAGCGTTTAATGTGTACCGCTCTTTATTTGCAGCAAGGCTAAGATTTCCATTTATGTGTATTTTACTGCGTGCGGCCCGACTTGTATACACAGACATGTGAGAAAAAAGCTGGCTCGGACAAAGCTGCATTGTCCAGGGCAAGGCTATAAATGGGTTGCAGTGAATGGTTTTCTCTGTGATTCTCATCTTGACCACGGTGTAAGTGATCACGAACCGGACAACTGCCATTTCTGCACCTGCTGTTGTTCTCCTGGCAAGAGATTCTGCCCTTCTGGCAGAATGAACCGGGCAGGGCACCAAGCACTCCGGCCTACTCGTAGGAATTTCTAAGAGGAAAGCACTAGGACGCAGATGACAGAGCGGTCTTCCAGACAGAGGCGTTTTAATCAGCCTGCCGCCCTCGACGTGAAACATACTCCCGTTCGAGTTCCACTGGAACGTCTGCTGCCAAGTATGGGATTAATCATAAACTGACACGCGCCAGCGTAGTAAGAGTAGACCTAACACGGCCATCATCGACTCCAAGGTGCGAGCCTCCCTGCTCGTAACATAAGAGGTCCAATAAGAGAGAGGTGCGATTAACCTTCGCGACCATGATGGCAGGAGATGACAAGCCATCTCAGCAGCCAGGCTATTTCACAGCTTGTACAGGACGACCACAAGAACTTGGGTGCGTTTCTTATCCAAGACGCGCCTTTTAATTGGTGCACATATACAGTGGAGGCAGCACAAACTAAAAACGTCAAATGTTTAGAGAAGCCGAATCGAAGGCGTTAAAAAGCAGTCACATTCTTCTGCCCTCGGTGCCGAACGTGATCGAGTCAGCTGAAACCGTCTGCTGTTTGTTTGGGTGACTAAAACTTCGCACCCCTCCTAAAAGTGCCACGAGCTATTTTTAACCTCGGATTTGCCGCATAGCAGAAACTATGCTGGAATTATTTACTTTTAGATGAATTTTAGATCATGTAAATATGAGATGTGTATTAGGGATGCTCCGATCAGGATTTTTGCAGCCGATAAAGATTATCGATTTCTTATCATCACGATCGGCCGGTCCCGAGCGTTCAAGCTTTATATAAGTGATATGTAAACTGTCTGTTAACGCTTTTTTCAGATAAAGTAATACCACAGATGTTGCCTCGGTGATATAGTAATGTTGTAGATTGTTGTTTTAATTGAGAATCAAATGAATAGGCACGACAAATATTCATTTTACAACGAGCATTTTAATAGGCCTTTACAAATACACGGCGACTGGGGAATTTTTCATTGTTTCTTGAGACCTCGTAATAATCCCACACCTGCGATGACATGTCCGCAGCGCTAAAGTTTAACGTCGTACGTCATCAGATTGCGATCGGTTCGTGAGAGCGGCCAAATTTAGAGACTACCCATCGAGTCGTAGAACATGATTATCGGGCGATCGATCGGAGCGTCCCTAACGTGTACCGTGAGTTTTCTACTTCAACTCACATCTCATGTCTAGGAGGTGGAATTAAAGAGCATGATGGATTTGGTATAAAAATAAAGTAAGGGTAAATTGTAAATCAGGACAGAGCTTTGAGAAAAAGCCATCAAGGCCATTTTAGAGATTAATCAAACCCTGTATTGTCACTGGATCTCCTCAGTTTCCGTGATGTGATTGGTCTATCAATTAGTCCTTAATATTCTTCAGTCAATGGTTCAGCATATCGCGTCTGATCATTTTGGGAAAAATTATATTACTCCTGACCAGGCTTGCTGCGATCGTCTGTGTTCCCAGTGTTTGGGCTGCACACCGATTATATCATTTGCCCACCGCGACACTGCCCTCACCATCATTATGCCCTTTTATAGTAATAAAAATCATTTAATTCAGTTAGAGAACGACGCTACAATTAAAAACCGAACGCGTCTGCTCAATTCAGCGTGAGCCGAACGAGTCCGAGTCGCAGCTCAGATCAGATTTCATTTATCACTTGACGAGAGTGAGGCGAGCTGACTGACGAGACGACAACGGAAGATTTGGTTTCAAAAGTTCTATGTTTAACATAAGAGAGTTTGTCCTTGTGCCGTGTTGTTGTTGTGTTTTTCATTAAGAATAATAATGAACCCACCATTCAAGTGATTGCTGCCCCCGAATTGCCACTGATTCGAAATATGCAATGATACACTCATTCATAAGCAAGGGGGAACACCCCCCACAGGCCCCGCCCCCCGGTGATACCAGTATTACCGGTGTTGTCACATGTCGACGACCCGGTGGGAAAATTTCCTCACCGTCACATCCCTACTCCAGAGTCCAACGGGTTTTCTTTGGTGATGGTGATGTTTCTGTTGAGAGTGTCTGACACTCGGCAGTGGTCCAGAGAAAGATGAAGGGGATCGCGTCCTCTTTGAATTCCAATCAGCATTCGGTGCCTGTAAGTCCTGAAATCCTTTAAGCCTTCCGACTTGGGGTGTATTGTGTTTCTCAATATATCTAATGGATTTTTGCCATTGAAATTTGGGTTATTGATAGCACCTAACCACGATGTACCACTGAAAGACCTCACAATGTTTCCTCAAAGTCTTTCAGTGGTATGTGACGTAGACCTGCTTTATTCATATCCCTCCACAGCACAGGAGTAAAGGCGTTTTCTTATTTCACAGAATGTGTAGTGTAGCTTTTTACCGAAGTAGCAAAAAAAAAAAAAAAAGGACACAGTGATTTTTGGGAGATGAGAATCCAAGGCTTCTCCAAACTGTAGGTACAAGAGGGTTATGAGCTGGTGTGTAAAGCTCAGACACAGCCATGAAGCCAACCTGAAACAGCACACAGGAAGTCTGGATAATGTGTTAAATAACAACCAATACAACAAAAACTAATATTCGAAATATTTCTTTAATGGACTACTAATTGTCTACAATAGTATTTGACTATGTCAATGTTTCCTTATTAAATTTGATATTTGGATATTTTATAAAGCAAGGAAATGAATTGCTGTACCACCTTTAATCCTCATGCTAATATTCAAGCCAATATTTATTTTCTTCTCAGAATTAAAAAATGGTATGAAATGTTCTTCCATAATTCTATTATTTGCATAATTTCAGTAAAGTAGTTGTAGTGTCAGGCTAATGAATACTGTTTTTTGTTTTTATTGTTTTTTTTTTTGTTTTTTTTTTTTTTTGTTTTTTGCTCACAACGCTTCAACCATTTTTTGATGTTGTCACAATAAACTGAACAATCATTTTCCAGTACAAAGACCTTCTCCTGAAGCAGGAGCTTTCTAAATGAAACCAAAATTTGTTTATTTTTTCTCTCTTTCATCATCCTCAAAAAAATATAAACAGTTTAGATATTGTTTTATTTATTTATTTTTTGTTGTTGAACCTCACGTGTCATGTACAGCTAAAATGTAAATTCTTCGTCTGAAAACACATCTATCTAATGAAATTTCAACGACATGTGTCCCTTATTTTACTCGTAAACCAATATGATATAAAAAATAAACTAGTTAATACATAAGCAAATGTTCGTTTATCAATTTAAATTTTTTAAAAATTTTTTGTAGAGTGCATACTATCCCTAAATCATTCTTAAGTCCATGCGCCAGACATATTTTTGCTCATTGCGTCTGAGTGCCAGTTTCTGATGATGTTTTCATCAGTCATTACCCGGAGCTGATTAGCAGCGAGCCTGGCCTGCGCTGGCAGGAGACAGCTCCAAATCCGAGCTCGGCAGGCCCTCGGGCTGGCCGATGTAGTCCAGTCTCTGAGCCGAGCCACTTAGCCGCATTTCCGTCTGCCTTGTTTCTGCTGCGCCATGATAAGATCTCTCTGGAATGTTTCTCCCTGCTCCCGAGGTCCCCCCGGTTGTGTGTCTGGTTACTTTAGTGCAATTAAGGGAGAGATGGAAACACGCTCGATAGCATCTGAGAGAAACACCGCTTTGTACCCAAACCTTGTGTGTACGTAGCGTACGTAGTCTATAATTATTTATAGAAGCTAATAAAATTTTGACATTGTGCCCAGGATGTACAGTTAACCTGGGATTCTTCTTGTCTGTGTTTTTGTAAGATGATGTTTCGTGTTTGTTTTTACAGTTGGATACACGACCGACTGGTGTTTTCTTTTCTTTATTTTCTTTCTTCTTTTTTTTTTTTTTCTCGAGATGGGAAGAACTGTAGGCTCCATCTAAGCAATTACCTTAGCTAAACCCATATTAGTCTTAGAATTGGATAATCTTGTATTGCCTGAGCTTAATACATTCTGCTGCTCCAAAATGGCTTCTCGTCCTCAATAACATAAGTAGATGTTGATGTCTTAGATTTCAACCATGGACAAACAAACCATGGACAAACAAAGCCTTGGAAAAGCATCACCTTCTCCTTCTATATGCCGCAACATACAGTTTCACACAGGCGCTGCTTTGTTTATTATAATTACACAAGACTGGGAAAACAGTACGCTTCATGAACAAATAAAAAACTTATATGAACAACGCACGTGAATAATTTATCTACAAGGACAGTAGAGCTGCATCTAACAGTTATTTAGATAACTGATTAATCAATTAATCAATAAGGTGGATTATTTGAAAAATATATTTAATTTAAAAAATATGTCTTTGCAGCATTTTATTCAATTACTACTACTACAGAACGGTTAAGTGGGCTTATTTAAATAACAGGTCACTAACTGCACTACATCATTACTGAGATTTATTAAAAAATCTGTCACAGCTTGAATATTATGAAGTGCTTTATGTCAGCCAAATGCAACACCCGAACTAACATGAGAAGATGATGTGATGTATTTTTTCTACCGCTTCTGCACAATTATTATTCTTTTATTTATTATTTTTTTTTGCATCAGTGTGTCTTATCTGTATTTCAAGCCTTGCTTTTTTTTGATTCAGACCAGACAAATTCAAAATAAAGGAAGAATACATATTTGCCGGCTGTCTTGCTAACTGCAACACGCCAATGCTAAGTTCATTTTTGCTTGCCTTGTGCGTGAGACGAACGATTTTCAGCGTGCGGAACTGACTCCCAAGCTTTGTGGATGTCTCTTAGTTTTCAATCAGTGAATCGACTCTTTTTCAGATCGACTCCGATGTGAACCGAAAGGGGAGGATAATGACGTGATCATTTTCTAAATATACATTGTATATGATTTAAAAAAGAATAAACAGTGTATTGTTTATCAATGCCAAAATATCGATTCAAATTCAAAAATGGACCGATACTAAATTTCTCAGCCGATACCGATAACCGATTATTCAGAGTGATATCGGCCGATACCGATAACCGATTATACGGAGTGATATCGGCCGATACCGATAACCGATTATACGGAGCGATATCGGCCGATACCCATAACCGATACCGATAGTTCTGCCTTTTCATAAATATGACCGTAAATGTGTGATATATCTACCGTGTAAGGCCAGACCACTCAATACACAACAGTTAATAATCATGACCGTGCTTTCTCACGTCCTCTCAAACATGTTATTGCAAATCAAAAAAAATTACACACATGAAAAACCTTCATAAAAAAGTTACATCACGAGGCCAGATGTGAAGTGTTAACGTAAAGAGTTCCTGTATTTTAGAAGTGGTGGTACTCTTCTCTCTGTTGTATCATTCTTCACCTTTTCATTCAAATGTGTTTGTAGTTTAAAGGAAGTGATGTCGCGTGCTTCATAACACAGTTCAGCCAATTGATAATGGAATTGATTGGCATCTATTTCATTATGTTAATTGTATCGACTTTTCTGATCGGTTAATGAAGCTGTAATATACAGACATATTGTGGCTGTGTTCTGCTGGGGCGTTCTGCATTGGGCGTGGTGTTAGTCCACTTGTTCCCATAGAGGGAAGCGTCACTCCAATTCAACAGCAAGTTTTTCTGACTACAAAGAAACATTTTTATCCGACGGCAGTGGTTTGTTTCCAGATGACAATTCCCCCATCTACAGGACATGAGTGCTCCCTGAACGGATCATGAGCATGAAAATGATGCACATTATATGCTAAAGCCTTCGCAGTGACCAGCTCTCAACCCACCCGAACGCCCGTGTGAGAATTTGAGCCACATGTTAGACAGAAACATCCTCGATATGCCAGCTGAGGGGAATACTGTTCGGAACAGTTTGACACAGTTCCTCATAGAGAGGTGCCGAATCTGTGTCAGGGCACATGGCGACTCGTGGTGGCCAACATTTTAGTAAGACACGTTTTATAGTTTTTTTCCCCCCTCAGTTTAATTTGTCATCCATTTGGATATCCTCGCCTGTCGTAGGAGTCATAGGATTTTTACAGGAAGAGCTCCTGGGTCTAATTCTGGCTCTACGTATTATAATATTACCTGAATTTTGAATTTTCACACAGTGACAGGTTCATCCCCTGTGTGTGTGTTCAGCCTTTGGTTTAATTGCATTGAATAAAAAAAAAGCAAAATATCATGAATATCCAACCAGAGCCACGCAGAGAGCCAGAGGGAAGAGAAACGGGAAGAGAGTGATGGGTGATTATTGTGTATGTGGCCCAGTTGTTGTTGAGGCAAAGGACGCTGGCGTTGCGAGTGGAATCCATTTCCATTCAGAGCGATACCTCAGCGGTCCCTGCGCTTTAATTCCTGGCTAGACTGATGGTCTGCTGAATGGAGGTCATTACCCTGGAATGCAGGTCACTCGCGTGACTCCACTTCTCAAAGCAGACGGATTTCCCAGCTTTTTTGTATTACCAGATGTCAGGGTGGTTCCCAATAAAGCGTGTCACTTTGGTGATTGTATTACAGAATCTGAAATGCGATAAAGGTTACTGCACTACAACGACCACGCCTGATTAATATCAACAGCATTTATGGGCATCGTTCAAACCGAAATAAATCAAACGACAGAGTTACAAACCGCGTATGGTATTATTCGTCATCCACGCAAACAACTCCTTCCTCATTTCACGACTTCGGTGGCTGCGAAGTGGCTCTCGTGAAATGATATTTTTAGCCTACAAAGAAGCGGCAGTGTAATGTAGTATTTCGGAAGATTGCATACCGCGGAGTGGCGATGAATAGCCGTCCCTTCTCTCTAACAGTTACCAGGAAAATTAGGCTGGGTCAGCCCATGCACAAATCCAGCGTGGGATCGTTTGCATCTCAATTACCCCGATGGCAGCGTTGGTTAACACATGTTAATGAAGCTAACGATCCAGGGAGAAATGCTGCTCCAGCTCCTTCTCCCCCCGTCCTGGGCCTAAAGACCTCGGAGAGAGAGATCACCATACACAATGAAACTGGATCTCCTCTGAAAGACTGAGTGACCCATCAGTGCCTGCTCCTCTAACCCACATTCTTTCGCTATACTGAAGTCTCACTTAAAAGCTCTTTTCTTGGCATTGTCGCCTAAAGATTAAGTTTAAAACCTAGGAGGATAGTTAAGACCTGCTCCATGCCTCAGCACGTATAATTGCTCCTAAGAAGGTGAACGGGTTTGTGTTAGTCTGGGAATTATGAGTCTTCTAAACTGGATTTCGTTGTCAAAATAGTACACACTAGTCAAGCGGATACAATTCGGCTGTTGGTGAATTATAAACTGTACGCTGTACACTTTGAGAACAACCGTTCCATTCATCGTGGCTGGATTGGTATGCTCAAGCGTACACGGTTTGTATCTGTAGTACCTTAGAAACGTGCATATAGCGTAGGTTGAAAGCTTAAAAGTTCATTATGTACCTTCAATCTTTTTTATTTTATTTTATAATGTGAGCTTTTCAGGGTTAAAGGTTAAGATATAAGATTACAATCCCAGCAACAGAGAATGGTACAGATTACTACCCTTTTTAAAAATAAATAAGTGTAGGTACTTAGGAAGCACAGCACCCAGGAGGTATGAATAAGGATTTAGGATTTTTAGGACATGACTGAATGATATTTAAACTCTTTATAGCAAAAACAGTCTTTTTTTTTTTTTTTTTGAACTACATAAATGACTAAAACAGAGTCTGAAAGACACTTCACATTGAGGGTATGAAGTAGTACTGGGCGATATGACGATATCATATCAGCTAAAGACCCACCTCTTCCGTGAGCATGTAACTAACCCCTAAAATGCCAAGCTCACATCGTCCTTCTTTAAAAAACAAAACAATAAATACGCACCTCTACTCTGAGCTCTTTGCTTTTCTAGAGCTCAATTATAAATCTTGTACTGTAGCACTACTTGTATTGTTCTCCTCTTGATATATCTCTTTGCTTGTATTTCCTCATTTGTAAGTCGCTTTGAATAAAAGCGTCTGCTAAACGGATAAATGTAAATGTAATGTATCGTAAATGTAATATCAATACGCTGATGAATTATGGAACAGTATTCTTTTCATTTTATTACATTTTATTCTTTTACTATTGGAATATTTAACATTTTCAAATGCTTCCATTTTTTTTTTTGGCTAGATTTTTTAGTACTTTTTTAGTAAAAAAATATATATATATAATTTAAAAACTATTTTTGTAGACGTTAAATCAGTTATAATCAAACAGTTTAAAAAAAAACGAAAAAACACAACACTCCTGGGAAATTGTTCACAAAGCTGTGGTATATACCGTGCTGAATATTGTGTATCATATAAATTGATTTAATAAATCATGAATCCATTATTATAGAAAAAAATGACAAGCAATTGCGGTGTTAAAAGAATTCGTATTTTTCAGCTGATGTGTTAATAATTTAACAGGCCAACAAGGCGATATGTCCGTAACTCTGATACTTTCTGAATATTCCTCTTCTACGTCATCATGGTTAATCGATTAATTAATGTTAGGCCTACCCCAGATTCGGAACAAAGCTGGTGACATATAGATTGGACAATACTCAATCGGATAGAAACGTATCGTATCGTAGCCGACTCGTTTCCGTCAAATATCAAATTGTGGCCTTATGAATTGCAAATTGTGTCATATTGTTTGGAAGCGACCCCTACTTCACGTCATTGTTAGGCATCATTGTGATGATAAATAGTACAGGATGTGTGGTCTGCAGTGAAAGAAGCCAACCCCTCTCTCTGATATCCCCCCCACCCTTCCCGAACAACAACCCCATCTGAGTTTTTACCATCCCGAATTACCCGAGCACTCATTCCTGACACATTCAAGCACCGATCCTACTTCTGAGTAACAGCAGCGTTAACTTTAAATTACGGCCGATTCAAACCCACCGGGACATCTCAGTAGCCGTGTTTTCTTAGCATACAGAAGCAGTCCTGAGTTTGAACCCGGGAGTTAATGGGCTCTGAGTTTTTCAGGAGCCTTTGAAAAAGGTCAATACGATACGGTCAGATTTAGCAAGCAGCATTAACTGCTGGTTGTGTTGTCAGGAGAGATTTAGACCTGACAACTGATTTCTCTCAGGGAGCACACTACACCCTCCGTCTTTGTCTGCAGATTTTCAAATGATTTGCTGTCTACTGCGTGCTCTCCATCTCATAGCAAGACATCACCGTTTCTTTGTTCGCGTGTGGAAGAAGAAAAAAAATAATCTGCATTCAGCACAGGGTATAGAGGATTTGCACTATGGATATCGCTTACTACTTTAATGCCCTGTCTGGGGTTTACACATCGCTCACATCAACCACTGTTTCCCTAAACAGCCATCACCCCCCCCCCCACACCACCACCACCACCTTTTCTTTTCGTTATTTATTTATTAATTTTACCACCTCTGACCAAAATGTCATCTCTTCAACACATTGTAAATGCTCCACTTTTTTACGTTTTGTGTTGCCTCCTGCTATCTTAAAATTTTTATCATGCTGTTGAATAATGCCTCACGATGATGTGTGAATAATTGATTATCTGATGCTTAATAGAGGGACAGAGAAGGCTTTTCTCTCGTACAGCCGCTCGTCTGTGGCATTCTGAGACGCATTACACGTCTGCCCACTGGAGCAATTCATTTGAAGGCTTTCCTATTCTGCTCAGTTAATACGTGCACCTTGTACGTGTTTATCACACATGTGCACACCGCCAGGTGTGTGTATCAAGTGTGTTAGTGCGCCCATACACGGTTATGTGTGTATGAATATTTTAAAGAACTTTTTAGCTCACTGTCTGAGGAAGAGCGGGGCAGAATAAACATGTAAGAGGGCAGGCAGTGAAGCGTGACGCTAGAGGAGTAATGCAAACGTCTCAGGACAGATGAACACCTGAGGACACACACACACACAAACGCACACACTTTTTTTCCCCTCAGCCTTTTGCATTGTTGTTTTGACAGGAACAGTCCTTTCATTGCTTGAAAGTAGGGATGTCACGATACCAAAAATCTAGTAGTCGGTACCGATACCACCAAAAGTACATGATACTTGATACTAAAGTCGATACCACGGTGTGGTTTAAAAATAAAATAAAATAAATTAAATTAAAAACATCCTCCTCTGGATGATACTGGCAAAGAGAGAGAGAGAGAAAGAGAGAGAGAGAGGGATATTTTAGTTATCAAACACTGTCTGATAATGACTAATAAAACAGTGGAGGCTACAAGTGCTACGGTGCACTCCTAAACACACACACACACACACACACACACACACACTATACTCTGAATGCAAGCATTAGTTTAAATTCACTGATATGGTGGCAGGCCAGAAAGATTTATGAAAAGCATGAACATGTGAATAATTATTAGTGATATTAGGCTACATTAGCTGACAGGACACGGGCTGAATGGAGATGCACGGTGGCCCATTAGGAGGTAGTTTATAACACTGCAATGTGTTAGCGTCGTTAACAAATAACTGGCTATCGCAAACATTACATGGAGCATAACGTTAGCTGGTTTCACAGCCACAATGGAGCTGCCTCAAACACACATAATATAGGACCCTCTTTCAGGTGCTTCGCCAAATTCCAGGTGTTTCCTCGCTTTGTTTGAAATGAACGATAGCACCGGTTACACACCGGCTTCAGAGCATCAATTATATGTTCGTTGTCATCCGCCTCAAATGCGAAGTATTTCCATATTCGACTCTTACCACCTTTCCTCTCAACGAGTCGGGCGGAGCTAAACTCATCGCCATCTTCTGTAGTTTTTCCCGTGTGCTTGTAGGCGTTCTTCTTCTTCTTTACCACTTGTGGACCAACTAAAACACTTACGCGTATTTGCTGCCCCCTTCAGTTCTGGAAGAATCGCAACCCCAGTACCTTTATTACCAACGGTATGAACGCTACTGCAGAAAAATAAGTACCGTCACGTTTTAAGAATGTTAGTACCGAAGCATCGGTTCTCGTGACATCCCTACTTGAAAGTGAATTGAAAATGGATGTATTTTGTTGAAATTGAGTTGATCAGCTTTGGAAAGGTGCACATTTCTCAGATTTTGCTTCAGCAGGTCTTCAGGAGGCTTTATTTTCGCTTGCTCTTTGATTGTGTTACAAAAGCGATACAAAAGGAAGGAAGTTTCTTCCTGTGTAAATATATATTCCTGGCTATCTTCACCAACTGAAGGAGAAATATAGAGCGTCAAGGACTCCTTTTATGCCGAGTGACAGCCGCTATCAGTGCGAGATACCTATATAATGGTGGTCCTCTGAATCCCCCCCCCCGATCCTTCTTATTTATCTAGCCGTATTAATGTCAGCCCATTAACGCCACAACCGAGACGTGCTCAGCAAAGCCACCGTTAAATGGCTGTGGCAGGAACCCCCTTATCGTCTGCAACCTGAAAGGAGGAATGTGACGCTATCAGTTAATGGAAATGACATTTCCAAATTTCATTTGGAGATAATCCACTTCTCGTCCACTAAAACATCAAAATTACCGCTAACAATATGTCAAGGCAACGTTAAAACTTAGTTACCTTCCCATATCACGTCGGCGATAATCCCCAGAGAGAAACAGGTACAGGTACCTTAGCGTTTTTAATAGGATTTCCCCCTGTGTTCCTCAGGTGATTATTAGGCTTTGCATGTCATTTCTATCTCAAAATAGAAAGGTGTATCAAAAATAAGGAAAGTCTACTAGACATTTCAGCTGATCTTGTCCACAGTCCACTGTACAGAATATTTAGTTCGTGCAGTTACTTACCCATTTGTGGCTCTCAGCAGTATAATACAACCCGTTCTCAGATGCGATAAAAAGGCCAGCTTGATTATTCTGTTAAATGTGTAAAGTGCATTTCTGTGTGTGAAAAAGGGAACAAGACATTTTTCAAGCCAGTTTGAATCGTGTCGACAGTACGCTCACCTGAAAACACCGAGAAACACGAGGTTGAAAAACAAGCCGTGCACGTTTTTATTATATACTGCAGATGACTTAATGTGTGAAATCCATCAGGGCGTTCGGGCTTTGTTCTGTCCCATTACATTTCAACCAGCAGGGACTGCTGCATTCGATCAATGGACTGGGCAGTAAAATTGATATATATATGCAGCAAGACGCATTAGTAAAACACCAGAAAGATTCATTAGCACGTGTTAAATTTGGAACAACACCAGATGAATTAGTCTGTTCAAATCTAGCAGTTGTATTTATTTATTTATTTTGTGTGATTTGAGACACATGAAAAGTGTTGATATGTACCCAGTAAATGGCAGATATTTATTTTCCGTTTCCTCTTTCTCCAGGCGCATGATATTTTTCCTTTTTTCTCTTTTGTTAATTTCACTGTATCTGTGCTTCTTTTTTTTTTTTTTTTGTGGTAATTGACGGTCTCTGGTACAGCGGTGGTCAGATGGACCGATAGCCGTAGCACCGTGTTGAGCTACATCAGCTGGGCTGTGAGGGGTCATTGATTGATTTTCCTCTCCGATATCTGGCTCAGTGGGACACTAATGTCATCTGAGCACTGACCCAATATCTCACCACTAGTGAGGGGAAAAAAACCCCAGCCTGATTATTGCTGCCCCAACTTTTAGGATTAGTGAACGTTACGTATGGCGAAGATTGAACATCTTCAGCTTTATTATGCTGTGCATTGTGTCATTTTTGAATGACTTGCACTTTGCCATATTTTTTAATAGACTTGTCATATTCTTTGACAATCAGCACCAAGCCTCTTTCTTTTAGCTTATTGAAAGCTTGCGAGTTAATTCAGAGGTCAAGCAAGACTTGCAAGCTGTCAATCTTGTATTGTAACTTCTCCCACTTTCTCCCCGCGCCCCTCCACACACTCATGTCTCCAATCCATTATTGCAGGCCTGATTGCCCTGAATGGCCCGCCCCCTTCTTTATTCTCTAGTGGCCCATGCTTGCCCGAGAGAGACAACAAGGAGGTTTTGGTCAAAAGAACGCTGCATTCTTTCACATCTGTGCCTTGTTTCCCCGTTGAAGCATTACCATTTCAAACTGTCCTTTCAGCCTGAATTTTAATACCGCCCTTCTTTCCAGTCTTTTGTACAGGAGCGACAAATGCCCTTTCGAAATTCCCTCCTCTTTTTTAAAGGTCTGATGATGTCTTCTGGTTTTTATAGCACAGCTGCACGGTGTGCACAGCTGTTTGCAGCCTCTGGGTTGGTGCCCCTCTGGCTTTCCATCTTTCGAAGCGTTTAAACATCTGTGTGCGTTCGTTTCCTACGTAGTCAACACAACATGGTGCAAGCTGTCATTTAATATCAGATGCACGAATTCTCGTTGGGGAAAAGTGTATAAGAATGCCCCAGCGTAGCGCTTCAAAGCACACAAACCATACGTATACGAACGCGACGTAATTTGTTGTGAAGTGACAAAACGCATGCAAACGGCAGCAGCAGGACTCCCCGTGACGCTCCGGCTGGGGTTCGATCACCACCGATTGTGTGAAGCACTTAACAGGTGTTGATCGGCGGTCTTCTGCCACAGCTTAGCAAGATAAGGCCTCCAGCTGAGAAGAGAGACTTGAGTGTGTTTAATGAGAAGAGCGGGGAGTCAGACAGACCGCCTTAGTGTGCGCCTTCAGTGTCTCAGACTGATCAGCATGTTAACCACTCTCAGCATGACACAAAGATATGAAAGTAGCGGGCTGTTGTCGTCGATTTAGCCCAACACCCATCTGCCAGTTTACGGGATCAGCCCTCCTGGGTGATGTATTTATTTTCTTTCCCGGCAACCTGCTGCACGACTATTCAGTGCTTTCGGTGTCTTTCAGTAACGTGCGAAATCACGTTAGTAAGTTGTCTCTGAGAGGGGCTGAAGAAAAATAGGCATCCTTGATAATATATACTGCAGCTAAAAACAGGAGGGTGTCTTTTTTTTGTCCGACAGCGTGAATACATAATTCGAGTGGCATATGCAGAGGTACATGCTCTAGAGTGTGTGAGGGGTGTACACAGGCTTTTAATGGGCTCCTAAGTGACTTGTTACAGAAGTGACTGCGCTCCCTTGTGAGGGGTGAGCACCAGGGCACGAAAGAGGTGCCGTAAACATGCACACGGATGAAAACAGTTAAGAAGAGACAGATATATGTCTGAGTAGTCTGGGCCTGACTGTTTAGTGGCGCTTTCGCTAGGCGTGTTTACCTTTTCTGTGAATGACAACAGGACAGCATGCCAGCACATGCAACGGTACGGAGGGATAGATTGGGGAGAGGAACACACTTATAGGTTTTGTAGTGAAATCTTATTTTAATTTGACATTAGATCAAAATGGCAGAGGGGTTTGTGTATATGTGTGTGTTGTGTGTGTGTGTGTGTGTGTGTGTGTGTGTGTGTGTTGTCAGACACCCTGAAATGTTTCTTCTACATTGTTATGCTTGTCAGGTGCAGAGCCTGAAGATGAGCGTCTTTGGGAGGAATTTTCGCGTGCTGTTGTGACTCCGGCGACTTTCGAGCAAGCATGAGGAGAGCACCCAAGCCGAGCACAATGGCCTGCTCAGTGTGGAGTCTCCCAAGCCTCCGTTGCCTGATGTTCGCTTTGGCTGCTCTACAGTGCACTGAAGGTAAGAACCTCCCTCACCGTATCATGCCCACATTATTTGGATGGAAGTGAATCCGACACAATATCAGTATACAGGGTGTCCCAAAAGTCTCCATACATAGGGGAATATGTTTCCCAGAACAAGTGTCTTCGTCGGTGGATGTTCCTGGACATCCATCTTCATGGTCGGTCCGCAACACTTCCAGTCTTTTTGAATTTGTTACTAAGTTTGGCAGCAGTGTCGTGTGTGTGTGTGATGTGCTCGCCATGTTTCCTGTTGAAGTCCATCACAACCTTGCGACAGCTTCCTGATCCGGCCATGAGAATGATTTCAATACGTTCTCCTTTTGTTAAATATATATATATATATATATATATATATATATATATATATATATATATATATACACACACACAATTTTTTTTAGATAGTCTTTATATATATATATATATATATAAACAAAGTATGAAAATTTTTGGAGGACATTTTGTTACAAAGTGTTCATTTCATCCTGTGTACGGAGACTTTTTGGACTCCCTGTATAATACGAGGCCGATCTTTTAGCCTGAGACTTGCATTTAGTTTAGGTTGTAGAAAACTTGTGCCATCACAGCCTTTAACGACTTTCAGCAAAACTTTAGGGGACTTTCCAAAAGTTTAGAAATCTACATTCTTTATGAACAGCAGTTGATTATCATTGAACACTGTAAAAGCGTTGCTTTTTACTCTCAGTGAAATTAAACGTGAGATATCTGACTGCTCCATCTTATTTGAGATAACTCGTGTTTCTGTATTTGTTCATATGTCCTGTTCTAACTAAAGGGCTAAGCTCTACAACTGTTCATTATAAACACTATCCGCAAGTAAACATGCTTCATTACACTCCGCCCCAGCTGTAATATCTTTTTAATGCATTTTATAATTGAATTAAATGGGTTACTGCCATAGCCATAAATGGCTGCAAGTTTTTTTTTTGTTGTTTGTTTGTTTATGGTTTATTTTTTTGCAGAAGGTTTGAAAGATTAATTGCTTCAGGGTTATTTCCCCCTCCCCAGCATATCCGTAGAAACTTTGCATCTCATCTTTCTTATTTAATTTTCCAGGGCTGACTGCTATCTGTAGACTTGCCTGTAATTTATTTGTATTCATGGATTTTTTTTATTTTTTTTTTTAAGCAAAGATTTTCACCTTGTTTCAGCATCCTGTCTCTCTTAGCAAATACACTTTCTCAGTGTATATATATTGGCTAATCATGACAGTTAATGATTTATAACTCGTTGGAGTTATAAGATATTTGTCGTCTATATTTCTGCGCTTTTTTTTGGTGAAAGATGTAAAATCAGCACTAGTTTCCAGATATATTCTTTTTTTTTATAGCATTGTTTATTCAGTCCTGCATTACAGCCCTGGTTTGTAAGCATCGCTGGTCTAGTGACAAGTTTTACAACCATGAATTATTTAAGTGTTTTAGATGACAGGTTTAGGACCGTCATAATTATTCAATCTTAACAACAAATGATGGGTGTGTATTTAAATATCATTTCAAGTTAATAATTTAGCTTCACCAAACGTACTGGCGACTTCAGTTTGCAAACTAATATTCCTCAGTAGTACCTAAGCGTGATCCTCTCTGTAGGAGAGCTGCGAATCAACTTCAGATGAGGTGTCTGTCCTTCCTCGTAGTGAAAGAATACATGGTGATTAATGGCAGAACATGTCCGATAGCGTATATATGTTGCATTCCTCTATCTCACTGTCTCTCTCCTTTTTCTATCTCCCTCCCTCCTCTTCTCCGTGCCGGATATCCTTATACATGATTGTGTGCGCAGATGGAATTAGAGGAGGTCTTCCTGGGCTCGGTGTCAGTCCCAGGATTGACAGGGCTGTGCCTGTATTTCCTCAGGTGGCAGGCAAATATGAAAATATGGTGGTGGTGGGGAGGGGGGGGGGGGCACACTGCCAAATACAGTGTCACTATGTCATGTGCTTTTGTCATTCCCATGGGCTTTGTATGTAACATGGGAATATTCCTGCTGGAGACTCAAATCAAGAGAGAAAAAAAACCTGAGCCCTGGTTCGATTTTTCACCACCCATCTGTGCTTCCCACTACATATTTAGTAGATTTGTTACAGGCCATGCTGTATTACTTGTGGGAGTCAAGTTGCAATTTAGGCCTGACTGTGAAAACAAATCATTCTGTGTAACTGAATGTGCACAGGCAAGCTTACAACTTTAAAAGCCTTGTACCTCTGACATACCGTAAAATTTCGTCTATGCACAAATGAAGTATTTCAACTCGTAAAACAGCTCGGCTTGCCAGTGTTTCTGGAAAATCTTCTTTCTAAGCCCAATCAGCATAAATTTAATCTGGGTGACTTAAAGGCCTTAATGAAGTTGAGGCAAATAGTCTGGAGTCCTGCTCCCTCTGCTCATTAGTTAGAGTTAGTTGTAAACACACTTTTATTAAAACAGACTCTGAGTGCAGTCCTTTTGTTCTGCCTTTCACAGTAAACAGCCTCTATGAGTCTTCTTTCTTTCCTATTAGATGTTTTTTTTTGGTGTTCATTCGACTTTCCCCTTCATGTGACAGAGGGATTTTGTATCAGGCCTAGGGATCTGCCTTCCCATAGAGCTAAGCTGCCGCTGGGTCAATATGCCATCAGTTCTCGATGCAGCAGAGGTCTTTCATCAACAGTCACTCCTCCTTGATAAGGCTGATAAGAGGACAATGGGACAGAGAGCTGGCTTCAGAAAGGTGCGACTGCGTCTACATCCCCCAACCAGCAGAACACCTCAATTGGATTTACCGTTAAGGGTGGGGCTGGAGGGATTTAATGGATTAAGGTCCATCACGTCTAGCTTTTGGTTTGTGTTTGTCATGCAAAAAAAAAAAAAAAGAAGCAAAAAGCAAGACCCAACACATGCTACTTATAACTTGGAATGTCTGAGATCGTATCCCCCAAGAGGCTCTGATGATACCCTGGATCGATTCGGTCTGTATTAATGGTTTGTCTATTTTGAGGTCGTGCTGAATAGGACTTGCAGTCAGAACTGGAAAGCGTTGGCCAAACAGGTTTTATGGTTATAGAAACAAATGGGGATTAATGTAAACTGGCTCAAACTCTCACAACCTAGCCAAGAGTAATTAGTCTTTTATGGTTTCTTGGCAGCTCGACCAGCAGCGGATAATGCTGTGCGTTAGACGATTAAACATAAACTTGACACTTTTTGAAACGAAAGATTCTGTTGTCATTTGTGTTAAAGGCGACTCAGAATATTCCAAGTAAGGGGTAATGGACGCATGGTTGTAACTTTTGTGAAAAGTGCTGGAGGCAACAATGAAGATGGGCCAAATAATTACAAGACCTCGCAGATTAGTGAGGAACAGGTTCACGATGCCAGCCTTAAATATGCAGCAGCCTACTAATCATATCATTGTAATAAACACTTCCTAAATACACAGCTGCACAGACCAAGAATGACCCCTTCTGCTCTCTGGACCTGCCTGATCCATCCTGATGCCCTATTTCTGGTTGGTGTTGTCATCACTTGGAAATAACTGGTTGCCGGTGAGGATGGCCCCACACGCACAGCCTAAAGGTGCATGAGATTACTGTGGACGGTACCACCTAAAAACCATGGCTTTGGACTGCGATTGATATGATCGCTTTAGGACTGCAATTGCCATGAACAGTTTTGCACTCAAGTCTACATCAGTGAACAGTTGATAACGTCAACAAAATAGACTTCTTGTGAAAGCTATAATGAATTTCCTGGTTACACAAGTGCAATTTGTGACCATGTGGTACACAGCTGTAGAAGGGAATTATTTAAAATCGCACTGTTGTCACCCAGATGAGGATGGGTTCCTCTCGAGGTTTCTCATAACGTCTCAAGGAGTTTTTCCTTGCTAACTTCACCTCCGGCTTGCTCATTATGGACAAATTTAACATTTATATCCTGAATGTATGTATTTATGTACGTCCATAGCGCTATACAAATAAAATTTAATTGAATTGGACTACACATTTACTTTTTGGTCGGTTTATTGGAGGAACAGTTACTCCTGTGTTTTTGCTAGAAGTTCCTGCTCCTTTTGATTGAGAGAAGAAAGAACTTACAACACCAATTGCAAAAAAGTTGGGACGCTATGCTAAATGTAAATAAGAACAGAATGCAATGATTTTCAAATCTCATAAACCCATATGTTATTCACAATAGAACATAGAAAACATATCAAATGATTAAACTGAGGAAATGTACCATTTTAAGAAAAAAATAAGGTAATTTTTGATGGAAGCATCACATCTTAAAAAAGTTGGGATGGGGCAACAAAGTGTTACTAAAACGAAACAGCTGGAGGTTAATTGGGAACAGGTCAGTAACATGATTGGGTATGAAAAGAGTTGTTAGAGAGGCAGAGTCTTTCAGAAGTAAAGATGGGCAGAGGTTCACCAATCTGCAAAAAATGGCGACTACAATTTGTGGAACAGTTTCAGAATAATGTTCTACAACGTAAAATTGCGAAGACTATGAATGTCTCATCATCTACAATACATAATATCATCAAAAGATTCTGAGAATCTGGAGAAATCTCTGTGCGCAAGGGACAAGGGTGAAAATCAATATTGCATGCCCGTGATCTCGGGCGGCAATGCATAAAAAAGTCTTCTGTGGTCAGACGAACTGAAATTTTTTAATTCTTTTTGGAAACCATGGATGCTGAGTCCTCTAAACTAAAGAGGACTAAAGAGGAGAGGGACCAACTGGCTTTTTACATTTACATTTATTCATTTAGCAGACGCTTTTATCCAAAGCGACTTACAAATGAGAAAATACAAGTGCTCAGTTCAAAAACCTGCATCTCTGATTGTATGGGGGTGCATTAGTGCCTATGGAATGGGCAGCTTGCACATCTGGAAAAGTACCATAAGTGCTGAAAGATATATACAGGTTTTAGAGCAACATCTACTTCCATCCATATTCCATCCCATCTTTACTCCTGAGAGACTCTGCCTCTCTAAGATGCTCTTTTTATTCCCAATCATGTTACTGACCTGCTGCCAATTAACCTAATTAGTTGCAAAATGTTCCTCCAGCTGTTTCTTTTTAGTAACACTTACTTTTCAAGCCTTTTGTTGTCCCCGTCCCAACTTTTTTGAGACGTGTTAAATCAAATCAAATTCAAAATGTGCTTACTTTCTTTCTTAAAATGGTACATTTCCTCAGTTTAAACATTTTATATGTTTATGTTCTATTGTGAATAACATGTGGATTTATGAGAGTTGCAAATCATTGCAATCTGTTCTTATTTACATTTTACACAGCGTCCCAACTTTTTTGGAATTGGGGTTGTAGTTTGATATTACTTTTATGGTTCCTAAAAACTGATGCCACTGAGGTTTCCTCACAAATTCTGTAACTGGGTTGTTGCATATTATTGCCAGTCAGTAAAAGTTAGACAACTAGCTAATGTCCCATATGGACATTCTCTGTCCCCAAAGTGGCTAATTTGACATTTATGTAACCTACATAGTTTAAAGCAGAAAATTAAAAATGTATTAAAATAGCAGCAGTAGCATGGAAAAACTTTTGTCTATCCAACGTAGCTAGCTACAGTTTCTCCATGTATTTTCCCTTTAGTTAGAGTCTTAATTCATATTAGTCTCTACCCCTGTCAGTCCCATTTTACCCTAGTACTGTGTGACATCACATCAAGCCATAAACCAAAACACAGAGTTTGCCACGTTAATGTTAAAGTCTAAAGTCCTAACAAATCGGAATTTGTTTTATTCAGTAGAGTTAGTGTGTAAAATTGATTCTGGTCTTGTTCTTATTGCTATACCACCCACAACTAGCAATCAGTTTCTGCTTCAACATGACAGTCATGAGAATTTTCTCTTTACAGTTAGCATAACAGGGTTTTTCTTTTTAGGAAAGAAACTTTCAGAAAGGGATAGGGATTAAATCACTCATTTGAAAAGGTGATGGAGAGAACCACAGGATTTCATTCGAGTATATTAGAGTGAAGACAATCATGTCCTGGATAAGAACACAAGTTTCCATTTTAGTCATTTACCCACATACCCACTCTTATCTCCCCTGGCCTTTTTCTTTTACTGTCTTTGTCTTGTCTAGGCATATCCCTGAGTGATCAGCGTAACCATGTGAGATAGGGAAAGACCACATGGTCAGAAAGTCTACAAAGAACATGATGATTTGTTTTATCGCAACCCCCCCATTTGTATTTTTTTTTTTTACTGTGGATAAGATCCCATCAGAAGCGAGCCATGAAACCTTTATTGTTTTGTTTTACTTTTTTACACACCATGTGGGCTGGCTGTAACATTGCCATAAAAGGCCTTGTTGGTAGACAGTGTGGCATCAAACTGCATGTAAAGGATGCACTGTTCATTAAGACAAGGATCTTCATTCCGCTTTTGTTTTTTGTTTTTGTCTGAAACGATTTCAACCCAGATTCATTCGAAGACCCAACATGCAGCCAATTTTAAAAAACAAAACGAAAGATCTGATAATTTCTTCCAGCCATTGTGAAAGGTTTTGGCGAACAAGTGAAAACGACTCAGATGTGGGCCTTTTCTAAACCAGGTTCCAGGAAGGGTCTGAATCTGTATGGGTTTGTGGTGGAGGTGCTTTGGGTGTTCTGAGAAAAAACAGGCTGTGTATTAGAGGGTCAGAGGGTAAGTAGAGGCAGTTTCCTGTTCGCTGCTTTAATATCATGGAATTTTAAAGTAATTAAGGAAATGCAACGTTAGGGTCACATCAGCCTCTTTACTGTTTTCTTGTGATTCTGGGAAGCCTGTGACTAGAATTTCACTTCTACTATTAAAGTATTTCATTTTTACAAACAAGCTTCCGTGATAGTTAAGTGACAGATTGCTTCTTTTAGAAAAGTTCCAAATTATTATTATTTTTTAAAAAATACTTGATTAAAAATAATATGCACATATATACCTTTCACTTTACCTTGACATAATTATTAATGCAGTTAATTAATACTGTGCTTAATACAACATCAGAACACCCAGAGAATTCATATACTCGTTCATGTCTGTATTAATGCAACTTCACTACCACAGCCATTACCACTATCACTACTAGTACTACCACTATCGCTCCTGCTACTACTACTACTGTCATCATCACTATTACTACTACTATTACTACCACTACTACAACTACTCCCACTTTCACTATCACTACTACCACTTCCACTACCACCACTATCATTACTACTGCCACTACTACTCTGAATGATCTTAAGTATAGAAAGGTGGGGTTAATTAATTAGCTTTATGATTGTCAGTACAGAACAAACAAGCATGTGGCTCCCTGGTGGACTAGTGGCTAGCATGTGACACTCTCACTGCCATGGCCTGGGTTTGATTCCTGGTCAGAGAACCAAAATCATCCAGCCACTGGTTGCACCAGCCAGTGCACTCTCAGTGCTGGCCCCAAGCCCAGAAAATAGCGAGGGTTGCATCAGGAAGGGCATCTTTTATTAAACTTGCAAACCAGAATTGAAACATGCGGACGGGTGATCTGCTGTGGCGACCCTGAACGAGAGCAGCCAAGTAACAGGACTCATATTCAACGTGTCCATTTTTATCGTGGTCAAGTTAGTTACACTGCTAGGAGGTATAATAGCAGGTAGCTGGTTCCACACTTTGTTCCTCACCTCCCTTTCAACTGCCACGTTATGTAATCTATGTTATAGGAGTTCCATTTGATTATAGTTATTTCTCCCAATTCCAACATAAAAAATGACAATTTACTGCTAATATTTAGCCAGAGGTATTGTAACTCTTGAATGACACAGCAACATACTGTAAATGATATATTTTATAACATTCCAAAACAGATTGTGGGTGCACCATGTAAGGGAGCTATGGCTTTACATTTCTCTGGGTTGGAACTGTCCAAGTGTGTTGCTGATCGCACAGGGAAACAGTGACCTTACACTGTGAATGAGTGCTTGACCTGGTGAGTCATTGTATCTCTCTGAGCTGGAGATTGTAAAGCTTTGATTCTGACATGCCAGTAAAAGAGGTCGAGATTGTACAGCATTTACAGGGACAGTGTGCACTCAATAAACTTCACAATAGTCAGCCATTAATGGAGGATGAAAAAAGGAAGTTTGATTCGAATGCAGTTTCTTTCATATGTAAGGGATAAAACTTGGTGTGGTGTGATATCACAGGAAAATGATCACCAGCAGGATGTTGTGGTGGGGCCCCGATGAGAAAAGGAGGCTCATTACATCTCAGAAGTTGATTCTTTTCAAAATGATTGCGTGTTTTATTTCTATTAGACTGCTAATATTTCTTATTTATTAATAAACATGTTATGGTTTTTAACTGTTTGTAGTTAAATGTGGAACATCTGTGAGACAAGTTCATTCCCGTCACTGTCTACACCATCTGGCCAATCAGATTCAAGAATTCGACAGCGCTGCGGTATAATTATTACGTTTGTACCTCAGCTTAGAAAATTCATGTTCTGACGGACATCTTGAAAACATGTAGAAATGTCTTCAGAAGGCCCATGCGTGCTCTTTTATTCCAATGCAAATCTCCATCATTGTTCTGCAGTTTTCAAAGCTTTTTACATGTCTTTCATGACAGTGCCACAAAAGCACCTTTGCTCATTTCAGTGTGACAGAACCTTGCAACATTCAACACCATACAAGATAAGTGTCCAAGACGGATGATGTTCAGACACCTAGAAATGTGCAAGATCCTCGTTAGCAAAAAATTTGATGTCAAACAGATTTAGTTCCTAAAAAAGACTCTGTGCTACACCGTAATATCCCAAACCCACAAATGTGTTAGCGCCACACAATGTAGTGCTTTACTCCTGCTGCATAATGCAGCTGCTCCTTTTGCCATGGATATTTCAATCTAGACAAATGACTAGCCTAATACGAAGAGAAAAGACCAAAGTTGAGGTCATGTTTGGGTGAAGTATCTCCTTAATAGTTTAAATTAAACAGAATTTTTACACGAAGCCCCCACAAGACCTTTGCAGAGGGGTCAAAAGCTTGCTTAAATGATTGAGCTTGTTCGACTACGCCAGTCAGAGCAAACACTTGCCTGGCTGGGAGTTTAAATGCCAGGTGGAGGTCAGGGAAAGTGATGTCTGAATAATGTGCCGTCGAGGCATTGACACGAAAGGGCACATTGTGCTTAGTGACAGAAGAGAAAGATGGAGTGAGAGAGAGACGGAGAGACGGAGAGAGAGAGAGCTTGGGAAGGAACACTGTAAGCATACAACCTTAACTACGATGATATATGTAGAATCTTTACTTATTGATTGGAGGAGCATAAAATGGTTTAATAGTAGATTCCCAATCATTAGCATTCTTACTCTGGTGATGTCATTATGCAGATGGAAGATCTGCTCTACATCAGAAAGGAATGATATCTCTTTAAATGTAATAGATTTACACACATGAGTCACTGTAAAAAAAAAAAAAAAAAAAAAAGCCTAATTGAGACATTTTAGAGGAAAATTCTGCTCTGAAACATTAAATATTTGTGATTAGAGATACTGGTGCTAATTTGTTGGTTGGTGATGTCACAGGGGGGCATTGCTAGCACAGATACAGTGGCATTTAATCAGAGACAAAAACTCAACAATCTCAAACACAAATGATAACGGTCAGGTTTTGTTGTTAGTTCCAGAAAACATACGAGGAGAGAGTTCTTTTCTCTTTTCTCTTTTTCTTCATATGAATCCAATGTAAAAATCCAACGCAGATGCAGTGGATGCAGCAAACGATGGACTCAAAGATCCAGAATGCAATGCAGCTATACGACGTGTTACGGCAGAGACTCGGCTCACAAAGTTGTTGATGGCGGTATTAGTAAGGCTGGGTGATATATCGATATAATATCGATATCGTGATAAATGATTACACCAAACATCTTTCTAAGATATCGTTGGTATGGTAATGTATTTTTTTTAAACGTTTTTAATAATTACAAATTAAATGCTACTAATTGGACGCCGTCGATTTTGCGTCATTTTTGTAAGCATTAAAGAAAGTATCGTCAAACTCAGTTTAACGGATTTATGTTTATTTTACTTCTGTTTTGCGGACAGTCTGTTAGCTAAATTATATATCGTGATACGCATCACGTATCGTAGAAATGTCCTGAAGTATCGTGATATGATTATTTTTGTCATATCCCCCCAGCCCTAGGTATTAGCACGAAAGTTGAAGCTTCGGAGCCTGACCTGTTTGAGGAGAGTGCACAGGCGTGGAGATGAGAGGGTCGGACAGACTAATGGATTAAAGCGCCCTTGGAAACCGTTAACCAAAGTGAAACTGAAGCATTAGGATCATGTCGAAGCACTGAAGATCACATGCTAATTATAAAGATGAATATGCAGGTCTTTCACGTAAGGTAAAGAGAAACCAAATGAGAAGTCGGTGAATATTCGTTCATTTATTAGTGTCTTAACAGTCCCAGAATATCTCAGGAATCACTATTTTTAGTACATCATCAAGAAGTTCATTACATCGCACAGTTATACAGGCCTATCACTGTATTTTAGCAGTCTCCCCACACGCTTCCTCTGGGGTTTACAGATTTGAGACAGCATGAGAATGCCACCATCTGCCTGTGGATGGATGATGCTTCGTCAATAACGTCGTAAAAGACAAATTTATGACCTTGATGTGGTGCATTGTGTTTAATTAAAGCTTAAAGGCTAATTTCCATGTATGAGTGCCTGCTATCAATTGAGGTCACAGAACCCACAGGCTCCTGGTTTACTCTGAGTGCCTCTCTGATGTTTACCATGCGTCCTTATTTCACTGATCTCTGTGCGTTTTATTATTTTTTGGGGGAAAAAAACCCCCGACTTTGTTTTGGTTTACACAGGTTGTTGTGCAAGCTTTTGTATTTGCATTACACTGATAATTTTATCCTACACAGAGCTTTGGAATGCCTTTCCGTCAAAACTGATAAGGCTGTTTTGATGCTCATGTAGATAGACATTGTTCCCATTATGCTGGTAATGTACACAGTAATTTGTCTTTGTGGGTTCGGGCGTATCTCCCATGGAACACAAGGGAGCAACTCGTAGCATGAGGGCGGGGGGGGGAAGGGGGTTGCTACAGCATGCAGATCCTATCTAAACATCCTCTGATGGGTTAAGGCTGGCTTTAAAAGAAAATAACTCACCTCAGCAGTAAAGAGGTAGAAGTCGGGGTATATATTTTTTTATTAACATCTGTCCAAAGCTAAATGACATACATTGTTGTTGGTTTTTTTTGTTCACCTGTATCAAAGATGCTCCTGATAGTTCACCCGCTGTTGCTATGGAAGAGAGAGATGTAAATGAACTGGGGCAAACCGTGGCCATGAATACCAATGAATCTTGAATCCAGGAACCACACCAGCCTCTGTCTGCATATCAGAGAGCATATGCCTTCTCACAGGATGTTACCCATACGCAGCAGCATGTCCATAACCAGATCAGATGAAAAGGAAAAAAGACAGGCTGTGTATTGGTTTCGTCTGCGCTCTGCATTGTGTTCATGTCTGAATCGTGATCGTGCGGTTCAACACGCAGAAGAAAAATTT
>NC_071264.1:10458507-10523507 GCF_023375685.1 Ictalurus furcatus
GTTTGACCCAGGTGAATTCCTACTGTAAATCGCTTCTGAACACAGAGAACAATTTATGTAGCTGTCTTCTTTTCTCTCATAAAGTGTAGAACAGGTGAAGACTGGATCTCAAGTCCACAGACCTTTTGTTAATGCTGCATTTCTGTGGTCAGCACTTGGCCTTGTGCTGTCAGGTTGTTTTTGCATTTCAGATAATGCTTTTTGTCCCCTGCCCGCCCGCCAGACCTACCTGTTGGCCCTGACACACATAATAAATAAATAGATTCATTTGCTATGGATTAGGGCTTGGAATTATCATGGCATGAAAACAGTACAGCCCAACATCATTGTCTTTCTGTATGTCACAGTAGACCCCGCCCAAACCAATTAAAACAAACAAACAAACAAAAAATGTTTTATCTCATATAGCTAGCTAGTTATACAGATGGCATGATGTCCAAGCTTGATGATAGAGTAGGGCTGGTTGATGTGAAAAAATATCACATCATGATACTTCTACTTCACGATACTTCAGGACATTTCTACGATACCCAATGCATATCATGATATATAATTTAGCTAATAAACAAACTACTGCAAAACAGTAGTAAGATAAACAAAAAAAAACCCCACAAAAAACTCAGTTTAACAATACTTTTCTCTAATACTTTTATTATAAAAATAATTGCTTAAAAAATAACTTTAAAAAAATTCATAAAATAATAACTTTTTTAAAAATAGTAACTTTTAAAAATAATAACTTTTATTATACTTTTATATAATACTATAATACTTTTCTCTAATTCTCAAAGACAAAGAATATCAGCAGCATCCATTCAGTACCATTTCATTTGTAATTATTAAAAACGTTAAAAAAAACACACATCACCATACCAACGATATCTCAGAAAAGTGTAATCATTTATCACGATATCGGTGTTACATCAATATAATCACCCAGCCCTATGATAGAGCTATCTATCCAAAAGGGCCATTTATAAATGGAAGTTATCTAAATAGATTCGTTTGCAGGTAAACAGTTATAGCCAGCGGATTTTATAACGCAATGTTGGTAATCTGTTAATTTACGACCAGGATTTAAAATAAATTACTTACAACTGCACAAAAAAGAAACAACAAGATTCTTTTCAGTTGAGATATTTCTATAACCTTTTCTGTATGGTTGTTGGACAGGTCTGTGTTTGTAGTGGCTGACATCAGGTAATTCTGTCAGCATAGTAGTGAGGAGTCAAATGCAAGGAAAGCCTCTTCCCACTGCTGCAGCGCTGCTTGCAATACAATCCTATGCTAATCAGTTTAAGTTTTTAAACAATCTGAAAGTGGCACAGCAGCAATCAAGTGCGCACGAACCACAGTCTTATTTCCACCACTTGCTGTGAGCCTCATGCCCCTAGAAACAATGTGTATAATTTAAAACCTGCCACGAAGAGGCTGCTGTCAGTCATTGATGAGAATAGGAGGAGTGAATGACTACCATTTTGCAACCTACTATGTGAAAGTTACACATTTGGGGTTTGTGAGGAAAATAAGGTCATGAATTTAAGTTACAGTGCGTAGAATTTCTGTTGTTAAAACGAAAAGAAAAGATTTTTGTGTCAAGGGAGTCAAAACTCTGTTTAATATGATGTTCCTGAGTGGTGAGTCAGCCTGAAATTTTGTCATTGTAATGCTGTAAAAGTAAGTCAGGGCTGGGGGTCAGGATCAGGATCGGGTCAGAACTGGTTGGAAATCTGTGGATACAGCAGCTGGGTTCCACAGCTCAGGCACAAAAGAAGTCCAACTCCACAGTGACAGGCCGGAGCTACATCCAATTAGAGATGAGAGAGAGAGAGAGAGAGAGAGAGAGTGAGAGAGCATAAGCATGTAAACAAATGATATTGACATCCTGAAAGACTCTGATATACCGTAAGATAAGAGTTTTTTTTTTCCTCTCCATTACTGAACAGGTAAGGCATTTATTTGTTCTGTAATTTGGTGGGAAGCTTCCGAGTGAGTTATGATAATCAGATAGAATGTGGATTGTCACCCAGTTGAAAAGTTGTGTCATCCAATCATTTTTGTATTTTAAAATACATACGGTTGTACCACATGAGAGTGTGTGATTTAAGCACTCCGCTCTCATGAGCGGTGCCTTTTATCCTCTGATGTGAGTTTTAGCTTCCTGGTTTGTGTCAAGCTTTACACAGGTTTGGCTACAAAATGCACAGAGGACGCAGATGGGGATGAAACAGTTATTCTCACAATACTTTTGTAAAACCGAGCAATCGTGAATACTTGGGCTTCGTCCAAACCTGCATAATACCCTTCCACCACTGACACTTAGTGTGCATTATGCAGTTTGGGACACAGCCTTGGGACAAATTCTATCTGTGTGAGATTAATAGTTGCAGTGCAGAACAGTGCAGCACAAGCCATGTCATGAAGTGTTCTTCCACAAGTAGCTCGCAATAGCATTTTTTTAAGCAGATAGGGTGAAATTCTTAAATCCAAAAGCTCTGAGATGATGGGTAAGCATGGCAGGGTGATGCAATTCATGGTTTGTTTATATTTTGTTCTGCCCACTTGTGCAGGGATGCTGGCTCTGTTAACTCCAAGCCATCCAACACATAAGCCCTAAAATCCTGGGAATACTCTCAAGATTTTAAACAAGTCGCTAGAAGATGTGGCTTACAAAGCCTTTCTGTTATCATTAACGCGTTGTATTTAGCGCCATATGTAGCTAAAACAAAGAGTGAAATGACTTAATTACTGAGAAATGAAGAATGCTTACAGCTTAATCGCTGTTTGTTAGCTACCCCTTAAATGATTTAACAATTAACATCATGTCCTTAAAATGTATAAAATTGTATATTTACTTACAGTGTGATGCAGAAACATTACTGTATCTGTATTCTTCAGCCTCAGTCTGTATCCTTACACTGTTATGCTGTAGCCTTTAAACTCATACTGGAGATGTTTTTGTGTACTTTTTTTTTTTTTTGGTGTATAGCACCGATAATTACCCACAGTTAAAATTTCTACCATTGTTCATTTCATAGCTGACGGGTCAGCTTGTTTGATATAATGGAAGTAACCGTGCAGGCTGGGAGTTTTTAGCGAAGGCTTAGTTGTTCATTTCTTAAATGCTAGGCTACTTGATAGTAAAGGAAATTTCTCCAAATTGAGGAAGTATTGGGTGACATTAAACAATAAGGATTTTGGATTAAATTCACACCATTTTAGAAATAGAATCCCACGCACACGTTGATTAAACATACGGACGAATCTTCGACGTAAATCTCAGGTTGCAGTCTACATTTCCGTTTGCATCGAATGTTGTGTGACACGACAGCATCAGTGCAGTGGTTTTAATGAGACAGGAAAATGGCTCACTGGAAGGAAATCTGGTTTTATATACAATTGACTCCTGTTATTGAATTTTGATATGCTAATTTTGTTTTGTTATTTTGATCTCTTGTATCCCAAAAAAAAAAAGGTGTCTCTAGAAAGCTTGAAATTATATTTTGGGCCAAAAAGGGAATTGCGAGAGTAAATCAAAGTGTCAAAACATGACAAATCATGTCATAAACCTAAGACAGATCTCATAAGAGCAACAGCAGCCTGGAATCAAGACGTTAGGACACCTTTTATGTATATGTGTATATATATATATATATATATATATATATATATATATATATATATATATATATATATATATATATAGACACGCCGCAGAAAACGTGTGGTCCACAAAATCAAATCAAGACGTAAGATAAGTAGCATAGAGCTGCAGGTTAATGTGCAGTGGTGCAGACGTTGCTTTACTAACCCTTTCCTCCTGTTTGAGTGGCTGCAACATTTTATTCCATTATATTAAATGTTAAAAGAGGATATTGGTTATATTTTTTAGGATTCCCTTATTGATGAAGTCAGTAGCCGTTATTAAGAAGGAACTGAAAGATGACTTGTTTATGAAATAAAACCTGCAGTCATGATGTATGGACCATGTTTGTGGCCATGCCGAGGCCATGTTTCATTTTCAGACACATGAACAGGAAGAGCATTACAGCTCTGTCATTTCAGGTCACCAAGCAATGGCATCGTTACTCATTACTCAGGCTGTTCTTTTCCATCCCACGCCCTCAACATGTTCTGGTTTCCTCTGAGCGCAGGACAATAAAGTCCAGTACCATATAGCAAAACCACAGCGCTGTAAACTGTAAGTGTTTTAGCAGGATTCTTCAGATGAAGTATATGAGTGGTTTTGGCAAGGCATGCCTGATCATGCTGATGTTTTTTTTCCCCTTGGAAGACCACGTACATTCTGCCAGCACAGTGTAGCGAGGCCAAAGCTGATGCAGCCCAGTCAGATGGACTATACTGCAATCCCATTGATTCCTGGATGGGTCATGTGATCTCTTTATTGAGTCTGAGCCGAGTTCAAATATAAGCCAAAGGAAAAAGGCCATTTTCAAAAATGCTGACGGAGGCAACCGAAAACAAGTTTTGCTTTCAATCCTAGTGTGTACTGCGCTGAAATTAAAAGTTACCATTGATTTGGATAGACCTTTTATACCTCAAGAGAGCTACTCAGTCTAAATTTAGCCTTGAACTGAAAACGAACCAACACTAACACTGTACCGAGTCCCAAATCCCTTCCTGGGTTTTCTTTTTGGCAAGCCGAAAGCCTTTAATAAATTGCGTTTCACCCAAAAGCGCTGCCCAGAATTCATTCCAAAAATGATCTCAGCATGACAGCTTGGAAGTGAGGTAAATACCCATCATTTCTCACCTCTTTCTGTGTTGTAACATGTAACCATCACACAAGGAATGCCCAAAGTCAAAAAGAGAACAGAGCAACAATACACATTCTGTCTTCTCTAATTGTTGACTTCAGTCAGCCAGAAACTCATTTCAATCGAGCAGACTTTTTAAAGTCATTTGAACCCATTTTGTTGTCAGTACACTTTTGATACAGCAGAAAACATCCTGGCTTGTCAAAATGTGATGCAGGTAATGGCTTGATAGAAAAAAAAAAGTGCTTAGGAGTTACGACTTCTCTTTTTTGTTGTATAATTAACATCCTGTCAGTAACTTCTGAACTGAGAATGTTAAATTTCCTGTGCATTTCAACATGTCTAAATGAAAAGAAATGTACAGAGACAATAGGTGCCCTATATACACCTTTCATTTTAAATTTAGCAATTTATTTAAAAAAAAACGCTGAATTTCCATTTTTCTGACGTCGAACGTGTTTTTAGTTTGAGAACTGTTACAGCTTTTTATTTCTTCAATCAAAAGGTTTCGACCGTGATAAATATGATCTTAATTTGAATGTTAAAGTCTGCAGTGTATATTTAGCATTTATGCAGCCAGATGTTTTACCAGGTCAGCTTCAGCAAGGGACAAGAACTGAATTTATATTCATGGAGGTGGCTGGAGATTCAATAGGCTGTTGTTTCCGTGAACGGAAATCCCTGTGGATATTTTTTGACTGACTTTGTCCTCTTGGTCTATAGAAACGTTCTATAAATAGAAGTGATACGAATCACAGCATGAAGCATGTTTAGCGCAAAGCGCTGTGCTTCATAGATCCTCGCAGCTTGTTTGTAGGCATTCTCCTGTGCGGTGTTTTTTTTTTTTTTAAAGTTCTGTTGTCAAATTCAAGACGCCTTGTCCCCTGCTGCCCACAGGGATACGCCCAGAATTCTGCGTACGGTCCCGCTGGAATTGTATTTTTTATTTTTTTCTTCATAAAACATCAAAAGTGTCTGCTTCACATAACAACTCTAGCAAATACTATTTTCACTGGACTTACTTTTCTTTTGCCACAAAATTAATAAGAGTCTATGTTTTAGGTGCAATTCAAAATATAGTGTTCTTTTTCAAGATAAGAAATTAGACTTTTATATTTAGCATGGAACAATGCTGAAAGCAAAATGTCCTCTAAATGATTTGTTGGGAGTAGATTGATTCACACACACACACACACACACAGACAAACCCCCCCCCCCCTTTAGCACAGTTATTTGGCACTGCTTGCATTTGCAGAACACAGAGTATTGATTTTTTTTCTCCCCATGCTCAGACAGCCTTCATGTTTTTTTTTCCCTCTTCAGCCATGCACATGTCTACTATCATGCTGTCAGAATTAGCCATTCATATTGTTGATGCTTGTTTGGCTATATCTGTTTAAACCCCTAAATTATTGTAAAATATATTAGATTGCCAATATTTAGCATACATTTAAGTTAACATTGACTATGTCAGAGCTTGAATAGTGATAGAATGTACACTATCAAGCATACTTATTAATTACCATAGATATTAAATATTGATTTGTTTACTTTGACTTCCCATCGGTGATCTTTTTTCCACAAACTGACACTATGTCTCATGTAGCTCGGAATGTCTCATTCGTCTTCTCGTCAGCTTGGCAGCCTTTGAAATAATGTCCGGTGTGTTTCTCAAGACACACTCCTTCCCTCACATTTCCCCCTGATACTTCTTGTCAGGGTAGTTATATTTCTGTCTTTGATTTATTCTTTCTTCTTCTTCTCTTCCTGTCTTCCCCAGGCTTCAGTCGGGGAGCACTGCCATTTGGTTTGGTCAGGCGGGAACTGTCCTGCGAGGGCTACCCAATTGACCTACGCTGTCCAGGAAGTGATGTCATCATGATTGAGAGTGCTAATTACGGGCGCACGGATGACAAGATCTGTGATGCTGACCCCTTCCAGATGGAAAATATCAACTGCTACCTCCCTGATGCCTACAAGATAATGTCCCAAAGGTGGGTAGAGCAAAGAAGCTATTCTGTGCTGTGGACATAATGCACAGGCTGACATGCAATACCATATGACATCCTACAATACCATATGACATCCTACAATACCATATGATATCCTACAATGCCATATGATATCCTACAATACTATATGACATCCTACAATACTATATGATATCCTACAATACTATATGTGACCCTAAAATATCATATGACATCCTACAATACCATATGACATCCTACAATACTATATGATATCCTACAATACCATATGACATCCTACAATACTATATGATATCCTACAATACTATATGTGACCCTACAATACCATATGACATCCTACAATACCATATGACATCCTACAATAGCATATGACATCCTACAATACCATATGACATCCTACAATACTATATGATATCCTACAATACTATATGACATCCTACAATACTATATGATATCCTACAATAATATATGTGACCCTACAATACCATATGACATCCTACAATACCATATGACATCCTACAATACTATATGATATACTACAATACTATATGACATCCTACAATACTATGATTTCCTACAATACTATATGATTTCCTACAATACCATATGACATTCTACAATATCACAGCCTACAACACCATATGACATCCTATAATGCTATATGATATCCTACAATACTATATGTGATCCTAAAATACTATATCACATGCTACAATATTATATGACCTCCTATAATACCTTATGACATTCTACAATACTATATGACCTCCTACAATACCATATGACATTCTACAATACTATATGACATCCTACAATACTATATCACAACCTACAATTCTGTATCACTCCCTACAATATTATGACATCCTACAGTACTATATCACATACTACAATTGTGTATCCATTCTACAATACTATATGACATTCTACAATACTATATTACACCCTACAATTCTATATCACATCCTACAATACCATATGACATTCTACAATACTATATCTACATAGCATTGTAGTATTGTCTATACTATATCTGGGCGGCTGTGGCTCGGGTGGTAGAGAGGGTTGTCCACTAATCGTAGGGTTCGATTCCCGGCCCACATGACTCCACATGCCGAAGTGTCCTTGGGCAAGACACTGAACCCCACGTTACTCCGGGTGGCAAGTTAGCGCCTTGCATGGCAGCTCTGCTACCATGTGTGTGTGAATGGGTGAATGAGACACAGTGTAAAGCGCTTTGGATAAGTGCACCATTTACAATACTGTATCACATCCTACGATACTGTATCACATCCTACAATACTGTATCACATCCTACAATACTGTATCACACCTTACAATTCTGTATCACACCCTACAATACTATATCACACCCTACAGTTCTGTATCACATCCTACAGTACTATATCATATCCTACAATACTACAGTGAGGGGAAAAAAAGTATTTGATCCCCTGCTGATTTTGTACGTTTGCCCACTGACAAAGAAATGATCAGTCTATAATTTTAATGGTAGATTTATTTGAACAGTGAGAGACAGAATAACAACAAAAAAATCCGGAAAAACGCATGTCAAAAATGTCATAAATTGATTTGCATTTTAATGAGGGAAATATATATTTGACCCCTCTGCAAAACATGACTTAGTACTTGGTGGCAAAACCCTTGTTGGCAATCACAGAGGTCAGACGTTTCCTGTAGTTGGCCACCAGGTTTGCACACATCTCAGGAGGGATTTTGTCCCACTCCTCTTTGCAGATCTTCTCCAAGTCATTAAGGTTTCGAGGCTGACGTTTGGCAACTCGAACCTTCAGCTCCCTCCACAGATTTTCTATGGGATTAAGGTCTGGAGACTGGCTAGGCCACTCGAGGACCTTAATGTGCTTCTTCTTGAGCCACTCCTTTGTTGCCTTGGCCGTGTGTTTTGGGTCATTGTCATGCTGGAATACCCATCCACGACCCATTTTCAATGCCCCGGCTGAGGGAAGGAGGTTCTCACCCAAGATTTGACGGTACATGGCCCCGTCCATCGTCCCTTTGATGCGGTGAAGTTGTCCTGTCCCCTTAGCAGAAAAACACCCCCAAAGCATAATGTTTCCACCTCCATGTTTGACGGTGGGGATGGTGTTCTTGGGGTCATAGGCAGCATTCCTCCTCCTCCAAACACGGTGAGTTGAGTTGATGCCAAAGAGCTCCATTTTGGTCTCATCTGACCACAACACTTTCACCCAGCTGTCCTCTGAATCATTCAGATGTTCATTGGCAAACTTCAGACGGGCATGTATATGTGCTTTCTTGAGTAGGGGGACCTTGCGGGCGCTGCAGGATTTCAGTCCTTCATGGCGTAGTGTGTTACCAATTGTTTTCTTGGTGACTATGGTCCCAGCTGCCTTGAGATCATTGACAAGATCCTCCCGTGTAGTTCTGGGCTGATTCCTCACTGTTCTCATGATCATTGCAACTCCACGAGGTGAGATCTTGCATGGAGCCCCAGGCCGAGGGAGATTGACAGTTCTTTTGTGTTTCTTCCATTTGCGAATAATCGCACCAACTGTTGTCACCTTCTCACCAAGCTGCTTGGCAATGGTCTTGTAGCCCATTCCAGACTTGTGTAGGTCTACAATCTTGTCCCTGACATCCTTGGAGAGCTCTTTGGTCTTGGCCATGGTGGAGAATTTGGAATCTGATTGATTGATTGCTTCTGTGGACAGGTGTCTTTTATACAGGTAACGAGCTGAGATTAGGAGCACTCCCTTTAAGAGTGTGCTCCTAATCTCAGCTCGTTACCTGTATAAAAGACACCTGGGAGCCAGAAATCTTTCTGATTGAGAGGGGGTCAAATACTTATTTCCCTCATTAAAATGCAAATCAATTTATGACATTTTTGACATGCGTTTTTCTGGATTTTTTTGTTGTTATTCTGTCTCTCACTGTTCAAATAAATCTACCATTAAAATTATAGACTGATCATTTCTTTGTCAGTGGGCAAACGTACAAAATCAGCAGGGGATCAAATACTTCTTTCCCTCACTGTATATCACACCCTACAATTATGTATCACATCCTACAATACTATATCACATCCTACAATAATATATCACACCCTACAATTCTGTGTCACACCCTACAATACTATATCACACCCTATGATACTGTATCACACCCTACAGTTCTGTATCACACCCTACGATACTGTATCACACCCTACAGTTCTGTATCACATCCTACAATACTGTATCACACCCTACAATACTATATCACATTCTACAATATGTTATGTTATTGATATGATATCCTACATTACCATAATACTATAAACTATAATAACTATACTATATATAACAACTATAATCACAGTTTCAAGCTTACTCAAGCTTCTGGAAGTAAGCAAAGTGAATGACAGCAGAGTTACCAGAGAGAAGATCATTCCATGGATACCACATAGAGGTTTTTTTTTTTTTAGAATATTATTATTATTTTAATACTATAGTTTACTATTGTACATCATATGGGTTGAGCGACATGCCAAATATTATATCACGAGTCTCAAAGAAGGGCGCACGGTTGCTTAGTGGTTAACACATTTGCCTCACACCTCCACACCACATAGGCTCGATTCCCGCCACCGCCCTGTGTGTGTACGGAGCTTGCATGTTCTCTCCTTGCTGCAGGGGTTTCCTCCGGGTACTCCGGTTTCCTCCCCCAGTCCAAAGACATGCATGGTAGGCAAATTGGCATGTTCATAGTGTGTGCATCTGTGTGTGATTGTACCCTGCGATGGATTGGCAGCCCGTCCAGGGTGTACTCCGCCCTGTGCCCCATGCTCCCTGGGATAGGCTCCAGGTTCCCTGCGACCCAGTAACAATAAGTGGTACAGAAAATGGATGGATGGATATTTATTACTTTAACACTAATAAGGTGAAAATGTTAATATTTGATAATTTTAAACATTACATATAAAATCTTAATATCAGCCAGTATCCAGGATATCACAGAAAAGCATATTGTGCCCTAATTTTGCATGGTTTCAATATTAACAATACTTCGCTACATTAACAGGGTTCATTTGTCACTGTATGATTGGACAGTTTTCTGTAAAATACCGTTAAAAATGTCTTCTGTAAAATACCGGTAAAAATGCACCCCCATCTCCATCTTTTTTTTAAACACAAATTTACTTACTTACTTATTCCTGTATTTCACATCCCTTTGTATCGAGCTGCAACTCCCCCAAAATTTCGCAAACCCCAAACCCTTATCTCAGGTAGTTTTTCCGTGCCACTGTCGCCTCCGCCTTGCACAATAAGGATCTAATCTGCTTCTGGATTTCTGTTAAGCTGCGTTGTGACAAAGTCTGTTGTTACCAGTGCAAATAAAATTTGCACACAGCTAGAATGTTTAAGGAGTGCACATGCTTTCTGTTTGGATGCTGGCATTACAGATTGTAAGTTAGGTCTATCACGCATTCGTAAAACTCTGCTGAAAACGCAACTGGAATTGGGACTTTGGTAACTGTATGTTATTCTGATCACATCATAGAAGTGACTCTAGCACTTTAGACAAGGCTGACTGCCATTCCACCACCTGACGGCAAAAATGGAGGGTGGAGAGTTTTTTTTTTTCTTTTTCTCAGGGCTATATTATGTTTTATTAGAATTTATTAAATTCATTAAACATAAACTAATGTGTTTGAGGTGAAGCCTGTCTTAATGGACATTGTTTCTTCATCTTCTGTGTTTTAGCCATGATCTGAAAATAACACCAGATTTAAATCATTTATGCAGTAAAAAGGTATTAAATTTTTCAAATGAAAGAAAAGAAGAAAACAGCAGTGATCACTCCTGAGCATTTACAGATGCTAAACCAGTTTTTATTATTAAAATATGATTTGGGATAGCACAAAAAGGTAGTAGATATAACCCTAGAATGAGGGGAAATTGTTTCAAAACAATTTAAGACTGCTGGCAAATAGCTAAACTGCTAGTTATGTTAGGGATGGATGAGTATATACAAGTAACAGCAATGGTTGACTCTGACAACACAATAAATGTGTAATTGAATGTACTTCATCATACATTTTACATCAAACGAAGTTCATCATCATTACCAAACAACACAGCGAGAAAAACCTCCAGAAATATCCTTTATATATATATATATATATATATATATATATATATATATATATATATATATATATATATATATATTTCACATACTATGGCTTGTTTGCCAGCACACAGTGACTGTGGAAAGAACTGAGCAGAATACACCACAAAGCAAGTTCTGCAGTACAAAGCATTCACATAAATTTACTTTACAACACACCAAGGACTTATGTTCATCACATTGCATTTAAACATAATGACCAGACTCCAGAAACATTTACTACAGCCAGTGCTAGTGTCAGTGCGAGATCAAACCCCTCTCCCGCCTTCCTCTGGAATCTTAGTACTACGCAGTCATTTTCCCTGTCGAATATTCGGTCTGTTGAAATGACCGAAGTACACCTCTCAAACTTCCTATCGTTGCATTCTACAAGCCGTGCTTTTTCTCTCTCATCTGCTCCATTTATAATCAGGCCTCCTAGCTGCATGGCATTGACTCATAGAAGCGCTCTTAGAACCAAGCACGGAGACCCTCCCTCTCTAAAATCCTCAACAATCATTTCAAACGTGCTTTTAAAAAACCAAACAAAAATCCCGTTTTCTGGTGTATCCGCTTGCCAATTGATTGACTAACAGATTGACTAACATACATCTGGAGCCTTGCAATTCCTCTTTTCTAGCATTGCTCTGGCAAACAGGAAGTTGCGCGTGACATGGCCTTTGATGTGTTTTGTAGGTCTAGGCAGCGTGGGTTGTTTGTATTTCCGCTCGGCTTATTATACATGTGCCATGATTTGTATGAAAATAGGCCTGAAACTGCAGCGGCTCAATTAGGCCCTTCAGCTGCAGGCAATTAGCCGTCTCAAGTGGGTGCTAATCTACATGGGGAAACTTTTCAAAGGGATGTGCCTCCTTAGGTTTGCACAAGCCCAGATGTGAAATTGCATTGTTTTGCACTTTTCATGTTGTTATATCTTTTGGCCAAGTAATGAATCACCACCAACATCATAATCATCCATCATGACGCTTGATTAGTGCACATTAATAAAAGATGTGGGCTAATTTTTAGAACCCAATGCTTCATTTGAGTGGAGATAAAACTTGCAATCGCAGTGGGAGCACCGGTGGAACGGCCAAGCGCAGATTGAGGTCTCTGAGACCGAACATAGGCTCAGCACCTAAAAATCTAAGTAAGCTAAGTGTATATATTGTATATATCAATCTCGATTTGTCAAAGAAAGCCCTTATGTGTATCTGAAATGTTTTTTGCCAACTTATTTCTGGCATATTTCACTTAACCATATTTTCTTTTATGACAGAAAAATCTTTCCTTTCTTTATCATTGCCTCCTATTAAGCAGTGTTCAGGAAAACAAATGTAGTGTTCTTTGTTGACAGAAATGCTTGTACACACACACACACACACACACACACTAGTGCTGTTTCAGTATTATAACTTTAGTGACTATTAAAAAGGTGCAATAGTCAATATTTACAATTCCTTACTTGTACAAATAACATGAAGATATGTAAAACATGGTAAAATATGAAGTTTTAAGCTGTGGCCTCAGCACACGCGTATTAAGTGGCTGAGAAACCCCCTTTGGAAAATTTTATTCTGGCCCAGAATGCTTGTTTTTGTTTGGATGTGCCTACTGTCAGTCATTTTATAGACATTCAACTCTACAGGCCATGGTAGAGCCTGCGAGCTGTGCTTCATTAACATAGGTGGGAGTAAAAAAAAATAATCATTCAATGTTGAATCCACCTACTTAACTGTTAGAGACCTAATCTTACATAATGCCCCTTTAAAGTGTTCCATATCTCTCTTTATGCAAACATCTGCAAACAAATAAGCAAAAAAAAAAAAAAAAACCAAACAAACCTACACTTGTTTGTGAAATCAAGAAGCACACTGAGATGCTTCCCTGATTTCTAATCACTAGATGTGGTTGATTACTGCAGGGAAAGCTTGAAGTCCTCAAGTCGGTTTTAGACTTCTCATATGTGATGAACAACGGTGGAAAATATGCAACTTTTTTTTTTGCCTTGACTACTAAAAAAACAGGGATACACCCTAACCTCAGTTAACATACAGTATTTCTGCTGTTTCAGTTTAACAGACAGATGTGCACTTTCACTTCGTAGTATTTCTCATAAACTAAGCCCTTGTTTGACAGACAGCCTACAAACTGCTAGGAACACCTGTTTTTTTGGGGGTTTTTTTTGAGGAGGGGGCATGTTCCAAGTTTTTAGAGCATCGTTTTAAGGCTTTTCTCAGAAGCACCTCTGAAGAACTATAAGCCAACTTCAACTCAGTGTGAAATGTACAGCAATGAGGAAAGAACAAAAAAAAGACAAATTTGCTTTTCTTTTTTCAGTTTAGTACTTTTAACAATCAGGTAATTCAACAGAAAACAATGCGAGATACACATTTCAAATCACCCTTGCTTCTGAATGAATGTTACTGTAATACCGTTATACAGTATACAGTCATCACAGTAGATATTACCTTTACATTATCCCACCAAACTGACAACGCCATAATAAAAACCTTTATACAACAAGTAAAATATCAAAAGTCATTTATGCAGGAAAAAATATTTTATTTTACAACAATTTTTACAACAATACTGTGGCTGCATTGTGAAACAAAATAAATTAATCAACATCAAGCCAGTCTTCAACATTTGGTCATAAATTTTCATCAAAATCACAGTGAAGATCCTTGTTGTTCGTGCACCATGGGAAAAACCTTCTGGCATGGCGAATCCAGGCTTGACATTGCGCTGCAGTTATGTCATTGCAAGCCTTATCCATGGCTTGAAGGAGGGTGACATGCGCATGGGGATGGTGATCATACACCTTCCACCTCCAAGCAGAGAAGAATTCCTCAATTGGGTTGAGGAAAGGGGAGTATTGTGGGAAATATAGAGTCATGAACCGAGTATGAGCCTGAAACCATTCCCAAACCAGCTCTGCATGATGGAAGCTGACATTGTCCCACACAATAACATAACTGATATCTTCACCCTGACAGGCCTGCTCAAGTTCATTTAGAAAAGCTATCTGGTGTTCAGTGTTGTATGATCCAAGAACTGGTCTACAGCCTACCACACCATCTTCACATAGCCGCACAATCGAGATGTTTCCGCCACGTTGTCCAGACACTTGGATGGTTGCTAGATGGCCAATAAGGTTACGTCCACGGCATCTGGTTTTTGCCAGATTAAAGCCTGCCTCGTCAACAAAATATACTTGTGATGATCCATAGCAGCATCTAACTCCGTCACCCTCTAAAAAAAGATCATTTGCTTAGCTCTTTTACAAAGAAAAGTTGACATTGTTAGTCTGTAGTACAGTACTGTGAGTATCACAAAGTAAAAACTGAACATACATTACATCACATAGTGCTGTACCTGAACATAATCTGCATGCAGTCGTTTCACCCGGGCATTAACTCTCTCAAAAGGCACCGGGTAAATTTGTTTCATAGAAACCTGGTGCTTCTTCAAAAGGTGGGCAATATTTGGAAGGCTGATTGATGCCATATTGCCAAAGGTGTCATTGCTCTCCTCAATAACCTGCTTTATTCCTTGCTCTGACCATGTCCACCACGGCCAATGACTAAAAATGTGTGAGAAGTCATTATAAGTTGCATTTTCAGTTGAATTTGTGGAAACCACTTGAAGCATTCATTGTGTTGAACTATTTCAATTGCTTTTGTTTGATTTGTTCTTTTCAAACAGCTGAAAGACCGTAAATATTGACAATAATCCTGATTTGCAATCCGGGTTGAATACTTTTGATTGCAACTGTAGTTGTTTCATCTTGGTTCATTGTAATTAGCCCAGGCATATGACAATAATTAGCAGCTGCAGGTGTAACGACGACATCGATTTGTTGCCTTCCACACCCACAAAATTGGTCGCACAGAAAATGGCTCTTTTCTAAGACAGACTGCTTCAACTACTGAGAATTGCTGTGGCATTTAGAGTGACCTTCTCTCCTCTTCAGCCTTACAGAGGGTTGACAATTGTGGGAAAATTCTACTACTCTGCAAGTCTCTACAAATCTCTGCAACTGCACTAGAATGATGAACACCATTTCTCTAAAAGCTATTCACATCATTTTCATCCTCGTCAAACCATTCCGTGAGCCCTCGTACCCTGTGCATAGGGGCAGGGCCATGCTAGAAGAAACCACATTCATCAGGATAGAAATGTTTCATCATAGGATAGAGGTGATCAGTCAGAAGAACTGTGTATTGATTTGCCGTACCGGTAGCAGCCTTTTTGTGTACAGCACACATGCACTTGTCCACTTTTTGGGTGAAAGATCACTTTCCGAATGACTATTTTCCACATCTCTGTGCATCTTGCACCACTGAATTAATGATGAATTAATGCAATGTAACCCTACTATAATATCCTTCTCGCTGTAGTTGTGGACAAACTGTTCTTGCTGAAGGTCTGATCACATCCTGCATTGACATTCTCATTCATCCAAAGAACTACCGTTCTGTTTCTCTTTATATATCACACTAAAAAGTAGCATCTCACTGGATTTGTGCCTCTGAAGAAGATTTCAAAACCCTATTTACTGATGCCTTTCCTGACAGTCTAAATGCAGATGTCATACTAGTCACGGTTCCTACTGAAGCATTTACCATGAACCCTCTTTCAAAGTCACTTAGATCTTTTCCTTTTGCCATGTTCATACAAAATGGAGGTCTGCTCAGCATTCTCATACTTGCTACCAAGCATGGTATAGTGTTGACGTCAAATAGTATCATGCCAGTACACCTGTCTGGAAGTTTTCCCTTTCATTTATCATCATATATACAGACAATCCAGTGTCTCAGTGTTCTGTTTTTATCACCCACTGAAGACTTGTGTGGAAGTGCAGTGAGGAATCATTTCATTACCAAGATGCACTGTGTAAAAGTAGTCTTATTATACTGCTTTTCAGTGATGTTTTATACAACTCTGCTGTCTGACATCTAAACAACTGCAAAGATATATACAGAATCATTAGACAAGTCGAAGTGCTGAAATGTGTGTGTGTGTAGATGGATAGTTTGTGTTTAGACAGATGACAGCGACCCTGAGAGATGCCCTAATGAATGAATGACATACTTGTATCCAAACCCTGCCCACATGCTTACTAGGGCTGGGCAGTATGAAAATAACGTGAAAAATGATGTCACTGTTTTCTTTTCTGAGATTTCATGATATATATATATATTTTAAAATATTTATTTATTTATTTATTCAATAAATCTAATTTTAAACTGACTGGAAGCAACAGATTGGCTCTTGCAGTTTTGTTACTTAGTGTTAGTTATTAACATTTAAAATGAACATAAATATTTTTTTCCCTCCCTTTCAGTATTAATTTAATATATAAAAAATATAATGTATTTTTGTGCACATTATAGAAATCATTGAACAGTTTTTTAATGCAGTATTATAGGGCTGTACACAGTACATTGTGACACAGTGCATCATGGTGCAAAAACGTGAGGATGTGCATTGTGGACGTGTGCAGTTCACATCCTGCACATCAGCATTCTATTATGCATCTATTGCAGTTGCAGTGTTTGAACCCCAGAGGTCCCAATCTGCACAACCCATAAAATATAGCACACACTGGTCACGTGATCACATTGTTTCGTGACGAGCTTACTGGATCTGCACTTGTGAAGTCTGATAACCCGATAGCTCCGGATAGCAACAACCAACACACAGCACGCGGTGGTTTCATGACCACACTCTAACGGTTAAAAAGAGCTCTTCGGTAGCTTTTGCACAACACAGTGGAAGCGGGCATTTTAGCCGGCTTTGGAGCTCTATTCCTGCTATGGACCTCATTATGTTTCAGGCAGTCATTTTCTCCAGGTCAGACACTTTGTTTATTCAGTCAAACATTTTTGAGAGAACATTTAATTTAACAATTTTACAAAATGTTCACGATTTGGTGAGCCTGTAGTACGTTTTTTTTTTTTTTTTTTTTTTTTTTACAAAATTAAACCTTTGTTCATAGCCATTTTTGACATATATAGCTTTATACAGACAGAAATGCACTTTGTTTATGATTCAGAAATAAAAAAAAGACTCTTTTCAGTCACATTTTTGCTTCATTCAGATTTTGTACAAAATATTCTGAGAATGAAATCGAACTGGAATCATGATGTCAGCATTGTGAATCGAATCGTGTGTATCATAACTCCACTACGATATTGCTATATTTGCTGGCAGTTTATGAGCAGTTCTATACAGTGTGATACATCATGTATCATAGAAATGTCTTTGAGAATTGTGATATCTTATTTTTTGTCATACGGCTCTTCCCTAAACCTCACAATAAATAAAACGGCACGATTTGGGGGTGGGGGATTGGAGCAGAAACCATTCAGTGGACATTTCTACAGTTCTTTAATGCTTACATTTTTAAATGCCAGTGACAAGAAGTTTGTGTGTGTGTGTTAAATGTGTCATCTGTAAGACAGTCTCATCTTCTCTGTAAACACCTTTGCTGTCAGCCATGGGTCTGTTTCGGAAGGAGATTTTAATCAGTGGTGTGCTGTGCTCATGCGATGCTCAGGCAGAGTTGTTGCTTAGCTCTCCTTAAAGGTCAAATACAGGAAGATTAGCTTCTGAATACTCGATGAAATATTAGATGTGTTCTTCCCTCATTGGAATGACGCCATCAATTGCTGTTACTGTATATTATATAGTCTTTTCTCATTTTTCGTGCTGCCCATCCATCTGTCCGTCCATCCATCTGTCCGTTCATCTGAGATTCTCGTTAGCGCAATATCTCCAGAAGGAGTGGTTGAATGCTTGTAGGATTTATGTGGAATTGTCATCGTAACTAGCAGATGAATTGATTAGATTTTTGGAATTGATCCAAACAGGGTCAAGGTCACATCAAGGTTAAATGTCTGAAATATCTGCTCTTCAAAAGCTTCCTTTATGTTTAAAGTATATTTTAAGGGTATTTCTGGTATATAAATTAGTAACAAGCAGGACTAGACTTGTTGATGACCGAGGTGTCCCTGCTGATGCCATTGATGTCGAGTTCGACATATTTCTATCAGTGTCATGGCCAATGAGGGGTGGTGTGACACGGTTATCACCCTGAAGTTGATCATTTTCCTATAGCAGCAAGTTCCAGAGTGTTTTATTCATCTTATACCATATATATATTTACCAATGCTAAAAATGTTTTATTTATTAAAAATGACGCATCATGATTTTTTAATCAGTTTATAGCTAAGTTTAGTGTTATGGAAGGACTGTGCAGCCAGTTCCTGTTATATTTTCCTCACCAGCCTCTTTTTCCTCTCTCTAAAAGTCAATAAGCCAAAAAAAAACCCAAAAAACTTAAAGGAACAGCTTTACCTCCGACTTTTACAAAGCACTGACACTGGAGACTCCTTCCACAAATGTTACAGAAAGCTTCACCATATCACCAATGATGTTTGACTTTTTTTATGTTTTGACCCTGTGCTGTTACTATAGAAATGATAACGTGTTAGAATGAGCACATTAATATAAACCTGTTATTTGAATAGTAGAGCTGCTTTCATAGAAAATGAATCAACACCTTCTGACCAGTCAGAAACAAATGCCGATATCACAACGCGCAGGTTTATTATATACAGTATGTATTATATACTCAGCAAATGAGACGCATTTCCGTTTTGATCGCGGTGCATTATAAAGACATCACATTGCGAGAAACATCCTTGTAAAACCTTTCAACTTTTTTTTTTTTGTTTCAGGCAACGCACTACAAGTCATTCCTTCCTACACGGAAACATAAACTGTCCTTTGAACATAAACAGCTATAATTTAGTTCTCATATTCCATTATGTAAATGTATAGACAGTGTTAGTAAATGAAATATATCACACACCGTGTTCTACGACGCTCATTAACAGTGCCACAAATAAAAAGAGCCAACTGGCTCATTAATGCAGCAGCTAAAGGTGTATGTTACAGCTTCTGGCAGCACTATAATTCATTTTTATGAGCAACAGGCCTCGCGCTCTCATCTGTTATCACACATGTGGTGTGTTAATAAAGTAAAAATCCATATGAGGGACAGTTTTCACACCATGGCTTCTGTCTGTGTACTGTCCTGGCTTTTCAATATGACCTACACAGTCGCACAGCTGTGCATCAGGAGGCCCTGAGTAAACAACACTGCACTGTTGTATACAGTAATCCATCTCAGATAATGTTGTCTCCGTGTTTGTGTTTAAAAAAAAAAAAAGAGGAAAACTTTATTTTTCTGGCTAGTTGCTGAGTAAAGGGGGGAAAAGTGCAGAGAAAACAATGGTCAGGAAAATGCCAGCAGGGTGATTCAGACATGCAGCACTACAGTGTCCTGCCTCCTGAGGCTGCATTCAGAGTCAGGAACACATCGAGTCTCGCACAGAGTGCTGTGTTTCACTGTGCCTTCATCTGGCCGATCCTTTACCGTCATACTACACAACCCATGATTCAAGACGGTGGCAGAAAACACTGGTGAGACACGGAGCAGTTTGTGGACAAATAAGTTATTTGTAATTATTTTTTATTTTATTTCCTATTCGTAGAGAAATGCCTGATGTAGTTACAGAAAATTTGTTCTATTTTCTCCATCATGTGTTATTCCAGCTCGCCTAGGGCTGGCTGATATGACAATATTATATCGCTATTCTAATAAATTATGTGAATATTTTGAGATATCATATATATATATATATATATATATATATATATATATATATATATATATATATATATATATATATATTCATTGCAAAATGATTGGAAGCATCTGATGAATTGTTAAAAATCATAACATCACAATAAAAGAATAATTATTGTAACATCACAATAAAATAATAATCATTATAACATCACAATAAAGAATAATTATTATAACATCACAATAAAATAATAATCATTATAACATCACAATAAAGAATAATTATTATAACATCACAATAAAATAATAATCATTATAACATCACAGTAAAGAATAATTATTATAACATCACAATAAAATAATAATTATTATTACATCACAATGTTAATTAATAATTAATAAGGATAACATTTTTTATGCAACACTGCTTAATTGCTGGCATTTTTTTGAGCAAACGTATATCATAGAAATCATGAAATGATATTTATATCCTATCGCCCACTCTTAATCTCACCTGGTGACTTTAGGGTTAGCGATCGTTAGCGTATGGCGGCATCCCGGCACGCTGCCTTCGACGCCTGTCTAAAACCATTTCTTTTTTTTTTACACATACCTTAGTAGATTTCAAAGTGCTGCTTTGTAAGACAACTGAGTTAGTCAGCAAGACATCAGAGCAGCTGCCTTCCACCTTTTTGCTTTGTGTGGAAATGTATGTTTTCTTCCATCACAGCTTGAGGACCTTTTAGTCCACAGGCATGTTCAGATTTAGGAATCAATTTGCCTTTTAGCAACCACTCTTTTTTTTTTTCTTTCATAAAATGTTGTCTACTTTCAGGGAAGTGCAGAAATTCTACAGCATTAACCGATGTACTGTAGATAGATTTTCAGCGATCAATTGAAATAGTAAGCACTCGTACATGGACAGAGATATTGATTAAAGGCTACAGACGACAGATAAAATGCTAAGCCACATCAGGGCGGTGAACTGCCCAATGTGGTTGTGTAGGTTTGTGGTAACTGTCTGAGACATCAGTGGGGCTGTGGTGAGAGGAATGCTGAAAGTTTTTTGTTGTTGTTGTTTTTTTTAAACACAAGTCCAACAACAACAACAACAAAAAAATCATAAACAAGACAGTCCCGCTGAGCACACAGCATGATTCAGTCTGTATCATTAATATTCTAGAGAGGGATCTACTTTTAAAACGGCAGGCACTAAGATTAATCAATCATAATTTACATTGTAACTAAGCTGCTCAGATCCCTAATTATAATGTTTTTGTTTTTCCTTTCTGTGAAATGTTGTTTAACAAACCAAAGCGAGCAAACCCACAATACGCCGTATGAAAGTGAACGGAAAACGCTTTATAAGAGTTGTTCTCTTGGACGAATCAGCATGTCATGCACACACAAAAATCTTTCTAATTTAATCATGAACACTTTTAGATTGGATTGTTCATTTTGTCTGAGACGGCTGCTGTGGCGTCGCTGCCCTCTGCTAATGTTCAGTCTTGTTCTTTTTATCCCAAACAAAGCCATTCTTTTCTGAATCCACTGGCCTTTTACTCGAATGACGCTGTTTGTTTCATATTGACCCGAGCACAACAAGACCAATTGCATTACTGGCAGTTGAGCACTGTGCGCTCTAAAGGCACACACTAAGATCCCTGGCTGATATTTTCCCCTTCTTTTTGTAACTCACTCACTCTCTCTCTCTCTCTCTCTCTCTCTCTCTCTCTCTCTCTCTCCTTCCCTTCCTCCCTTAGGTGCAATAATCGAACCCAGTGTATTGTCATTACGGGAACGGATGTCTTCCCTGACCCTTGCCCAGGAACTTACAAATACCTTGAGGTCCAGTATGAATGTGTCCCTTATAGTAAGTATGAACCATCATTTTGTTTATGCAGAAAGTAAGCCTTTTGTGTACTAACATGCTACTCGTTTATAATTTCCCTAAGAACCAACTGAGCTTAGAAATATGTATACGGTGAACGTTAAACATCCCTCATAAGGGAACAGTAATTCTTCAGTTCATGTTATCAGTACCCAAGATGCTATTTAATTGTAGCTGTTTTGTACTGTTATTTTTTATAATTATTTTTGTAAATCATTTTGGGGAGATCTTTGATTTATTAAATGTTTGCTTTTGTTACTGTAACAAAATTGTCTTGGTGTAGAGTAAGTTTACAGAAATACTTTGCACATATTATATAGCCAAATGTTTGTGGACACCTGACCGTCACACTCGTATTGTGCTTGCTGAAAATCCCATTTCAGATCGAGTCCCAGTTTTGCTCTTATAATAAGCTCCACTCTTCTGGGAAGGCTTTCCACTAGATTTCGGAGCGTAGCTGTGGGGATTCTTGTTCTCAGCCACGAGCATCAGTGAGGTCAGGCACTGATGTCGGGTGAGGAGATTTGGGGTTTAGTCAGCTTTCCAGTTCATCCCAAAAGTGTTCGGTGAGGTTGAGGTCGGGGCTCTGTGCAGGAAGGACGTTCGAGTTCTTCCACTCCAATCTTGGCAGACCATGTCTTCATGGAGCTCGCTTTGTGCACAGAGGCGTTGTTATGCTGGAACAGGTCTGGACCTCTTAGTTCCAGTGAAGGGAAATTGTAATGCTAAAGCATACAAAGACATTCAAGACAATCGTGTGCTCAAACATTGTGCCAGCAGTGTGATGAAGAACGACGTACAGGTGTGAAGATCAGGTTTCCACAAACTTTTGTCCATATAGTGTATGTGACCACCAGGACTTTTTTGTTAGTCTCTTTATTTTTTAGATGTCGCATGTGCTCTTCATTAGTCAGATGATATTTAGCAGTATTAATTCATCTTGATATTTGAAAGTAAAATTAGATTGATTCTTTGCTTAGTGAAGAGCAGGACAAAAACATCCAAATTTACTCTTCTCAAAGTCTTTGCAGACAGGGACTCTTTTAACTGTAAAATAAATTCCACAGACCCCTCGCAACAGATTTATGAACTATAGAGATATTCGGTTTATTATTAAGCAATACTAATTTGACTGTTTATTGTAGGTATAAAGGTTTTTACTCCTAAAACGTTCCAACAGCAGAACACATTAAGTCCAAGTTGGCATTATGTAACATGTTTCTGTGCCATTAAGGTTTGGATAGCTACAAGAATTCAATAATAAATACAACAACATTGACACAAATACAAAAAAAACCCCGACCCCTTGGCTATGCTTCTCGGACCCCGCTTTGAGAACCACTGGTCTAAAGAATATCAGATGACCTCGAAAAGCTGTGCAGTCTGATGATTAAATCAAATCTAATGCTTGTTATGGATTCACAGGTTACCGAACTCCCAGCAGTGTCTGTACTCTAGGTGTTAGGCTTGTTTGATATTGATTGCTCGCATTTTTCCATTTTAAAATATCGCGATAAACTATTTAATCGTCTAGAACCGCTAGCCTAAAAAAAGACAGGACAAGCTATTCCACCAATGTCAGGTTTCAGAAGAGATGGGGAGGCATAATAATATTAGCAGCTGTGCAGTAGAGAGCTGCGGCAATCGTAAACACTCAGCTGGACGCTGGATTTTTTTCTGCAGTAATGCGCAGTAAACACAACAGTAACTTTTTCAATATAATCCTTTTAAAAATCAGTTGTCTAACGTCCACGTGGTCGACATTGTCCCTGGTTATGAAGCTGAGCAGGAGAACGGCAGTAAAAATAAAATAATTCTGGATTTACCCTGACAGAAAGCAAGAACGCCCATGTGAGTTGAGATTAGAATGGAGTTTGGCAAAACTGGTAATATTATTATGATAATAACAGTAAATGTCACTTGATGTTGTAGCAAAGTAATAACATGTAGGGACGATAATATCATTCCATATAAGTCTACCAGGTGTCTGTAATCCGGGCACCATGAAAAGGAACTGACGCTGGCGTAAAACACACGCAAATTCAAATTAAACAAACGCACTCTATTTTGATATTTTCTATTACATTACCAGTGCAGATTGTTTTGGCCCATTAGGCATTTGGATGGTTATATTATTATCCAACTCACTTGTCCCATCTACCGGGAGACTGTCTGCGGGAGTTGACTGCCTGTTACACATCAAGAGCTCGAGTGAGGAGTGCAAAACACATCTAAAAAATAAAATCAGTCTGACAGTAAACCCCATTTCTCCTAGCTGTATGTATGTATGTATGTATGTATGTATGTATGTATTTATTTATTTATTATCCAAGATATTGACTAGACGTGTGCTAGTATGAATGATAAATCACATGATCTGTTTCTCATTTCTGCTTATGTGCCAATTTTCTTTTAATCTTCTGATGAAATCACGTGTTTTCTTCCCCCTTTTAACACATGCTTTAATATGAATTTTTTTTTTTTCCAGATTTCTCTATTTACTTGCAGTCCACAGCATTGTCCATTTATTTAACATGACTGTTTGTTTGACTTTACAGGAAGCTCGAGTAGTCCTGTCCCAAAAATATCAGCTTGAATAATGTGTTTGATTTCGTTACTGAATAGTTGAACTGATTCTTTTTCTACTTCTTCTTAGGTTTACTCAGATAAATGTTTTACACTTATGCAAAATACAATAAAAACGTTTTGACCAAACTCTGTCAACCACTGTGCCCAAATATGGATGTGTGTATGTATGTGTGAATGTATGTATGTGTATATATATATATATATATATATATATATATATATATATATATATATGTGTGTGTGTGTATATACATATATATATATATATATATATATATATATGTATAGATATAATGTGTGTGTGTGTGTGTATGTGCACATGCAGTGTACACAGTATATACGATATATATAATTGCCTACTAAATAGTGTATTGTACTAAATAATGCACTGCAAAAAACGATATCTTAGCAAGTAAAAATAGTGTGAATATAGGTAAATTCAACATTCAACTAATAGCATTCTAACTATATTAGATTTCTTTTAAACAAATATAACATTATTTAACCATAAAAGATTATATAAAAAAGTTTGGAATTGTCTTATTCTATTGGCAAATAATTTTTTAAAGCTTATTTCAGCTTTTATTTCCAGAAAGAAGCAAAATGATCTACCCAAAGAATAAGACAATTTAAACCCTATTTTTGTTATATAATCTCATATAACCTCATATAATCCCATGATAAGAAATATTACATCACTTGTCCTTCACTTGCTGAAATGTCGTAGTTTTGCAGTGTAAAGCCGATAGTTTGAGATTTCCCATTAGATGTTTTAGAGGCTTGTGTTTTTCTGTTTGATTTGATGTTTACTGGGGGATTTTTCACAAGAACTCAACTCACACGGATCATTTAAAAAAAAACAAAAAAAACAAATGTAACGTGCTTCAACATTAGATTTATTATTTAAATTGCACTAAATTAATATCTAGTGCTATATTCTGAAAATAATTAAAGTAGTGTAGAATTGAGTAGGGCTGGGCGATATGACAAAAATATCATATCACGATACTTGAAGACATTTCTGCGATGCACGATGCATATCACGATATATAATTTAGCTAACAAACTGTCTGCAAAACAGCAGTAAAATAAACAATAAAAAAAACGTTAAACTGAGCTTGACGATACTTTTCTTTAATGCGTACAGAGACAAAGATTCATTTTTTTAATCAAATCAATGCCATTCATTCAGAACCATTTAATTTGTAAAAATTAAAAAATTCATTCATCATCATACCAACGTTATCTCAGAAAAGTGTAATCCTTTATCACGATATCGGTATTGTATGGATATATCACCCAGCCCTAGAATTGAGTATAATTATTTTTAATTTGTTCAAGCAAAATCTGTGCATTTTAAACTAGAAGAAAATGATTCATTACAGTGTTGTCTCTAAATTGTAAAATATTGTAGATATAGAATATTATAGCTTTGTACTGTATGCTCGTACTTGTATATTTTCTTGAGTCCTTTTGGAAATTGATTTTCTCATCACAAATCTGATCCTGTTCACATAAGAACAAATGCTGTTGCACTTCTTTTTTTTACCACTCGGTTACTAACACGGTCTTTTTCTCGAATTAGGGGAGTCAGGATCTTGCGTGAGTGACTCTAAATGAACTCTCTTTCTCTTTCTGACTAGGTGTACGTCTGTAAATGATGTCCTTTATCTCATAACATGTTAACTGCATGTGTTCATGGACATGATAGTTAATTCATGTTAATCTCTTTTTCCCCCCTTGCACCCCTTTCATTCTCTCTTCCCACGCTTAAAATAGAAGTGGAGCAAAAAGGTAAATAACTGACACAATCTAAAGTCCCTGTAGCTCCTTTTTCGTTTCTTTTTTTCTTTGTGGCATATGGTTGTAAAACCTTCCTATCCCCACTTTTGCCTTTCTGATCCTAGCAGGCTGTAAGAAAAAAAAAAAAAATCCTCTTGATTCAGTAAAGGTCAGTAAAACTGCAGCATTGGGAGGAGGACTCATTATAAAGATATGATAAGACACTTGCAACTTAAATGTTAGCTGTGATGGGTTAGCTGAGAGGCTGGAGTCTGTCGGGGTTTCCCCCCTCCACCTCCCTCCTCCCCTTTACCCTTGGGTGCTCTATCTGTCTTTCTGTTTGGCTCGGTCTCTTATTGCCTGGCTTTCCAACCCCCCATAGCATGCCATGGTAACAGGTTTTCTCTTAGCCTATTAAATTCACTGCCTTAACTGTCGTTCTCTTCCCTCTATCTTTCTGTCTCTGTTTCTCTATCTCTGTCCCTCTCTTTCTCTCTCTGTCTCGCTACCTCAGTCTCCCTCTCTCTCACTATTTGTCTGACTCTCTTTTTCTATTTCGTCTGTCTTACTCTCTCTGTCTGTTTCTGCCTGTCTCTCAGTCTGTTTAGCTCTCTTTGACTATCTGTCTGTCTGTCTGTCTGTCTCAATCTCTCTGCTTTCTCTCTGTCTGACACTCTGGTTTTCTCCCTCTGTCTCTCTGTCTCTCTCAAACAATTTGTCTCGCTGTCAGTTTGTCCATCTGTCTCCTTGTCTATCTGTCAGTCTGTCTGTCTCTCACTGTATCACTGTCTGCATCTTTCTCTGTCTGTCTCCCTCTCTGTTTATCAATCTCTCTCTCTCTCTCTCTCTCTCTCTCTCTCTCTCTCAACCCTGCCACTTTCTGCTGTCTTCACTTTTGATTATTGTGTCTGTGTTCAGGGAAGAACTAAAATTGCAACACCTCAGAAACATAATGCTGCTTTACATCTTAATGGTTGTGACATTTGCACCATTTAGTAAGAAAGAAAGCCTCTCTTAGGTATAGCATAAAAGCCACAGAAATGCCAAATGTCTCAGTATACACATTTGCAGACATTTTGTATGGTGCTATTGAAAATCTCCCTGTCATTTTTTTATTTATTTATTTATTTATTTTGTTTTAACCAAGTGTCTTTTAGTCACCTTGGTTTATTTACAGGACAGGTTGGTCGCTTTCTTTTCTTTGACTTTCAGTTGCTGTGTAATATCGCTCATTCCCCTTCGGTGTACAGTATGTCCAGAGCGGCAGGGAGCCTTTGGTTTCAGACACATAATACTACTTTTATTTTCTGTCTTAGTTTCAATTACTTTCAGATCCAGATTCGTCACACTAAAATAAACTCCCTCTTATTTCATTTAAATGCTGAATAGCTTTAGCTTCTTAGCCAATCCAGTGTGTGCGTTTTTGTCCGTGTCCTCTCAGACCACCCAATTATCAAGCTGATGTAGTGCCAGACTGGCAACTTGGCCTTCTAATTGCAATACACCTGGCCTGCGTTTGCTTACGCTTGACTGTTCTCTGTTCTGCTCTTCTCTGCCACTAGTTTTTGTTTGTCCTGGAACTCTGAAAGCTGTCGGAGATCCTTCCTTTCTGTACAAGGCGGAGCAGCAAGCTGGCGCCTGGTGCAAAGACCCTCTTCAAGCAGGCGACAAAGTTTATTTCATGCCCTGGACGCCGTACCGCACCGACACGTTGATCGAGTACTCGTCGTTTGACGATATTCAGAACGCCAGACAAACCCTGACGTACAAACTTCCCCATCGAGTGGACGGCACCGGATTCGTGGTGTACGACGGCGCAGTGTTCTTTAACAAGGAGAGAACACGCAACATTGTGAAGTTTGACTTGCGCACACGCATCAAGAGCGGCGAGGCCATCATCAACAACGCCAACTACCACGACACATCGCCGTACAAGTGGGGCGGCAAGACGGACATCGACCTGGCCGTGGACGAGAACGGCCTTTGGGTGATTTACGCCACCGAGCAGAACAACGGCATGATGGTGCTGAGCCAGCTGAACCCGTACACGCTGCGCTTCGAAGCGACTTGGGAAACGACATACGACAAGCGCTCGGCCTCTAACGCCTTTATGATCTGCGGCGTGCTCTACGTGGTCAGGTCCACGTACGAGGACAACGAGAGCGAAGTGAGCAAAGGCGTCATCGACTACATGTACAACACCAAGCAGGGCCGTGGTGAGTACGTGGACATTCACTTCCCCAACCAGTACCAGTACATCGCCGCCGTGGAGTACAACCCCAGGGACAACCAGCTCTACGTGTGGAATAACTTTTACGTCCTGCGCTACAACCTGGCCTTCGGACCACCCGATCCAGCTCACGGTAAGTCCGATCAGATTTCCATTCAAATCCACAAATACAGCGCGAGGAATTATCACACGGGTGGCATGCTGATGCCTCACAGCTGCAGGGTTCCGGGTCCAACCCTGAGCTCGGCTTCCTGTTTCGCATGTTCTCTCAGCGTTCGTGTGGGTTTCCGCTGGCTTTTCTGGCTTTTTCCTCCCGAAACATGCCAGTAGTTTGATTGGCTACTCTAAATTACCCCAAGGTGTGTGTGTGTGTGTGTGTGTGTGTGTGTGTGTGTGTGTGTGTGTGTCCTGCTCTGGACTCGCATCCCATCACGAGAGTATTCCATCCTGCATCATTCCTGAGATTCACCGGGAACCTGACCAGGATAAAGCGAGTACGAATATCATAGTATAGCATACACAACAATACGTGTGACATAAACATAAACAGTGCGACAAGTGTAGACCATGATCAGTGTACCAAACAAGATCCATATACACAGGTAAGCACTTCCTGCTGACGATGTACATGTACAAACACCAGTCAGCTGAGTGTGTTCGTATTTCTTTAATATCCCTCGGTCTGAACGTCGATCGTCGTGGGCGAGTGATTTTTACTTTTAGACCTAATCTGCATTTTTGGAAGTCGTACACGGAGAAGTAAAGCTACTGGGCTCAACAGTAAACATCATCACGGGATCCGTTAGCATATCGTAAGACGTCCGCGTCAGGGGATTTTCTTCCGATGCTCCCTCCTTCCCTCATGGTTAGGCTCCATGGACCAATGTAACCGGCTCTTATCCCTCAGAGAGAAAAAGATGGCCCTCGCCGGAGCCATCGGTAGAGACATACTTGTCTGGACAGGTACACAAGCACCCTTGGAGCAACAATAGATCTCTCCCAATGGCACAAAGTCCCGGTTGACTATCAGCCCTTAAACAAACAGTGTGCACTTGCTCAAGTGATAAGAAAGAAAGAGCTCAGTCTCAGAGGTCACGCCAGCGAGGCATGTTCGTAATTTATCTGTCGAGAGCAGAAACGACGCCTCGTGTCAAACAGACTTTTACGATGAACACGTAATAATCCGACTCACCGTCCATGCTAAGGCCTGAGCGAGACTCTGGATAGATTTATTTAAAAAAAGAAATCTGCAGGTCAAGCAACTTTACACAGATTACTCAGACTCGAGGGTTCTTAAAATGTATTCCGTGTCCTCAATACAAATAATGACAGACTGGAGTCTTTAACTGAGGACTATAGTGTGCTGTGCAGCTGGAGTTTACTGTAACTAAATCGCACATGCAGCTGGGTTTCGTTCCCCATGGACGACGATCAGTATGCACGTTAGGTTAGATTTGAATAATGAAGGGAAGGATGACTCTCTGTGTAGCCTTTTTCCCCCCCTCTTCTTCACTCATGAGCAAATTGTTTCAAGTTGCGTCTTTGCCAGTGTGAGACATGCCGAGATATAATTGCTGCGTTGTGATGCGAAGGAGAAAGTTTGGTATTTATAGATGTTTTGTTCTGCAGTTGAGTAAGAACTGAAGTGGTGCCACACTGCTATTATTAGAATGACTTGAGGTAATGATTGTGAAGATAAAGCGTTTCTGGAATCCATATCGTTTTAATGAATGAAAGATTACTGACGAGAGATGGGGGGGTCTTAAGCAGTCTTTTTGCGTAGCTGATCTTTGCGTGACTGTGAATTGATATGCCAAAAGATGGAAACATTTTTTAAGTCCCCATGAAATCAGACTGAAGGTTTTTGTGGCGTTTAGTATGAATATGTTAACCTTAAGGTCATCTATAAGCTAGTGCACTCCAAAAACAATGAAAAATTCACATTGAGAAGATACATGCATTCACAATGTACAGTCTCTCTCTACCACTAACACGGATCAACCATTTTGATGACATCATTCTGCACTTCAGCTTCTCATCAGATTTTCTGCCCAATCAAATGCTGTCTAGAATCTGAAGCGTCCCGCCCCCAACGTTATAAAAATCCATGGTACTAACTGCCAAGTACGGCTTAGGTAAGATAAACGCCGGGCTGTGAGGTAAGATAAACGCCGTATTGGCTATTTAAATAGGGGGAGGGGCCACTTAATATGTCCCACCCTGATTTCCTGTTTCACTGGAAATTACAGCATCACATTGAACGCACTTTGTCCAGCTCATACGTATTTAATTCATCGTTCAAGTAAAAAAAGAAAACGAAAATAATAATCCTTATTAACTTTAGCGAAACAAACAGATGTTTTTAGGTATGTAGCTACGTTTAAACTGACTCACTCACCCACACACTCACCCACACACTCACTCACCCACCCAACCACTCACCCACCCAACCACTCACCCACTCACTCAATCACCCACCCACCCACCCACTCACTCACCCACCCACTCACTCACCCATCCACTCAGTCACCCACTCACCCACTCACCCACTGAGTCACCCACTCACCCACTCAGTCACCCACTCACTCACTCACCCACCCACCCACTCACTCACCCATCCACTCAGTCACTCACCCACCCACTCAGTCACCCACTCACCCACTGAGTCACCCACTCAGTCACCCACTCACTCACTCACCCACCCACCCACTCACTCACCCACCCACTCACCCACCCACTCACTGACTCACCCAACCACTCACTCACTCACCCACCCACCCACCCACCCACTCACTCACTCACCCACCCACTCACCCACTCACTCACCCATCCACTCAGTCACCCACCCACTCACTCACTCACCCACCCACTCACCCACTCACTCACTCACCCACCCACCCACCCACCCACTCACTCACTCACTCACTCACTCACCCACTCACTCACCCATCCACTCACTCACTCACCCACCCACCCACCCACCCACTCACTCACTCACCCACCCACTCACTCACCCACCCACCCACTCACTCACTCACTCACTCACCCACCCACTCACCCACTCACTCACCCATCCACTCAGTCACCCACCCACTCAGTCACCCACCCACTCACTCACTCACCCACCCACTCACTCACCTACCCACTCACTCACTCACCCACCCACCCACCCACTCAGTCACCCACCCACACACCCACCCACTCACTCACCTACCCACTCACTCACTCACCCACCCACCCACCCACTCAGTCACCCACCCACACACTCACCCACTCACTCACCCACCCACTCAACCACCCAATCACCCACCCACTCACTCAACTATCCACTCACTCTCTCACCCACCCACTCACTCACTCACCCACAGGCTACTCATTCCAGATCCTGAAGCCTGCTGTGTTACACACATCTATAGTTGGTAGAATGATTGTTCTAGGTAGATACACTGCAAAAAAATGACAGCAAGTAAAAATATCTTGCATATAAAATATATCTAGCATTTTCTATTATAGGATTACAGGGAATCTATTACAAGTTTATTACACCTATTTCTACACATTTTTACTCATTTCAAGCTTGAAATAATCTTATGTTGGCAGATCATTTTGTAGATCATATTTGCTTGCTTATTTCTATAAAAAAAAAGCAAATTTATCTGCCAGTAGAATAGGAAACTGTATATACTGTATAAATAATTATTAATAATATATAAATAGTAAATACATTTTACTATATTCAAGTGTAACTGAATAAAAAGGTCCAGCACTGACCATACAACTCTCCTACTAACACAACATGCAACCATCTCGCAGTTAAACAGATCGAGAAAATAGCCAGTCCCAAATAAAATGTTACATGAGATACGATGGCTCTCCTAGCTGAAACGTTAGCAAGCGCTTTTTTTGTGTGTGTGTCTGCCACATGATCGTATACATTGTTATGGATCCTCAATTTTTACCGTTACCCTTGTCATCATTTGATATGCCAGTATCTCTATAAATCGCTAAGGTGGAAGTAATGCTTTATGAATGCAAATAAATGCTTTAAACTAAACCGACAAGAGTTTGTTTTTAGTGTGTGTCTCTCCCGGCTCACACTGGGCTCTGAAGCATGTGGGTGGCAGTCTCTACAGCCGCTGATAGTTCACCTCAGCATGACCAGCAGTAAACAGCTCTTCCTCTCTCTCTCTCTCCGACATGCCAGGAGACAAACACGGCTGAGGAGATTTGTGTCTGAGATTCACATTGATTTAAATCAGCACACCGTACAGTTCTATCAAACCGCCATCTGATGAAACTACTACTGCGTATATGAGCATACACACTCTTACTTTTGATATAGTTATGGTGCGTTTTAGCGCAGAAAATTTCCTCTGAAGAGTGTTCGGGATTTCTTTGAGCCAGGCTCTAAAATAGAGTCCAACAATATTCGTTTCCTTTCTACAAGAGAAATATGGCCTTTCATTTATTCTACAGTCAGTGCTGGTGAAGTAAGAAATTGTCTATTTTATGGTACATTTGTGCACAAGCAATTTTCAGACTATTTGACTCCAGCCTGCCGTGAGTTTTATAGGTTTACTAATGAGTGTTTATTTATCACAGCCTCTGCAATTAGCTCATAAACCTTGATAATCACCTAATTGAGATGATAGCCATAGTTTCTGTTAATGTCTTTTCACCTGATATATTGCTGCACGCTATTGGTTACACGTCAAGAATCCGAAAGAGGAATCGATCCTTAAACTATTGCTTCACTATGTTCAGGTAAATATCTAAATAAGATGGACTGGGGGATGGGGGGGGGCAGTTTACGGTTAGATCAGTGTCATGTGATTTATGGGGTAGTTAAATCATTAACTGTTCTCCTAGAGCTAAAACGATCTCTGAATGTATGATCAAACTTTTAGTTTGATATATTACCCTTTGCTAATTGATGTGCCGGAGTGGAGCTGCAATTTCACGGATGGTTAGGTTTCTGTAGTGCATGGCTAGAATCAGTGTTTCAACTACGTATTATTATGATACGAGTCCAGTAATGTCAATACTGTCTGTGTGTGTATATATATATATATATATATATATATATATATATATATATATATATATATATATATATATATATATATTTATATATTTATTTATATTTATATGTATGTATGTTATATATAGAGAGAGAGAGAGAGAGAGAGAGAGAGAGAGTGTCTTCGGCACATGCAAAGAAATGCTGTAAAGCAAAGATTCCTTCACAGATAATGAAATGTAATGTTTCTACATTAAAAAAAATACTACAGCGGCCAATGGATTAGTGGTTAGCACGTTTGCCTTGCACCTCTGGGTTTCCTCTGGGTGCTCCGGTTTCCTCCCCCCAGTCCAAAGACATGTGTTGTAGGCTGATTGGTATTTCCAAATTGTCTGTGGTGTGTGGACGTGTGTGTGATTGTGCCCTGTGATGGGTTGGCACCCCATCCAGGGTGTCCCCCATCTTGTGCACCAAGTTCCCTGGGATAAGCTCCAGGCTCCCCATGACCCTGTGTAGGATAAGCAGTACAGAAAATGGATGGATGGACTCTGGAGTCCAGTAAACAGTAATAAACTAAACAACATCAGTATTTCATGTGACAACACTTTGCTTTAAAAAAAAAAAAATTAGTCTCAGGTATATTTTGTGCAGTTTTATAAGGAAATTAGTTTTACTGAGCACCATGGAGAATCTCCCACAGTTTTTCTGGAGATTTTCTTCTTTTGTTTTTCTTTTTTTTTCTCATGTAAAACCCAGCAGCCTTCATTATGTTTTTGTATATAAAATGTTTATGTATATAAAATGCCTTAATAATGCCAAAGTCATAAAATAAGCATCTATAATACAATTTGTACAAAAGAAAGAAAGAAAGAAAGAAAGGGTGCCTAAGACGTTTTCACAGTACTGTATACAGTGGTGTGTGAAAGTTTGTGAACCCTTTAGAATTTTCTACATTTCTGCATAAATATGAACTAAAACATCAGGTTTTCACCATAGTACTAAAAGTAGATAAAGAGAACCCAATTAAATGTAATTAAATGAGACAAAAGTTTATACTTGATCATTGTATAATAATCACAGACTTTTGTCACTCAAAGATATGTAAAATTTTTAATAATTTTTTTTTTTTATAAGTAACATTTTTCTTAATAAATAAATGACCAAGTATAATATTTTTGTCTCATTTCTTTAATTGGGTTCTCTTTATCTACTTTTAGGACTTGTGAATGTGATGTTTTAAGTCATATTTATGCAGAAATATAGAAACTTCTAAAGGGTTCCAAAACTTTCAAGCACCACTGTATGTTTAGTTTGTATGTGGTTGATTTTGAAGTTTCCTATCACTGATTTGTCAGTTGAACACCCCACCTCATTTTTATTTTTTTTTATTTTTTATTTTTACAAATAAGGCCCTTGTAGTAACTGGGGTTATATAGCTAATCACTTATCAGTCAGTATGTATTTAATAGATTTCTTAACAATTATGGATATTTAATTAATTGAAATGTGGCCTTTTGTGGGTATGGCAGATTAATTTCTTTGTTTAAGGTCGATGACTTCCAAATGAGACGTACTTGTCTTGGGTTATAATAAAAGCTTGGTCAATCAGGCACGACCAGTGCTCTAATTATGACCAAATAGTTGTACACTGGGGAGCCATATACCACACACACACACACACACCCTCTGGTCAACCTAGGAAAAGAGTCGCCGATGTCCTTCCTTTTTTGTTCATTTTCTCCCTAATTTAGTCTTGGCAAATTCCCACCCACCAGCCAACGCTCCCTTATCATACACAACTACCAACCTGAGAGGTTGAAGGCAGTCACATGCTTCCTCTGAGCTAGCCAACTGCAACTGTTTGAACTGCCATGTGCCCATGCTGTGTCACAGGGCAGAGTAACCCACTAGGAGGAAAGCTCAAGTGGCCGAGTGAGTGGTGGTTGAGTGAGTGGGTGGGCAAGTGAGTGGGTGTGTGAGTCACTGAGTGAATCGGTGAGTGAGTCAGTGGGTCTGTGGGTGTGTGAGTCAGTGAGTGAATGGATGAGTGGGTGGGTGAGTCGGTGAGCAAGTGAGTGTGTGAGTCACTCTGTGGGTGTGTGAATCAGTGAGTGAATGTGTGAGTGGGTGGGTGAGTCAGTGAGTGAGTGAGTGGATGGGTAAGTGGGTGTGTGGGGGGTCGAGTGAATGGGTGAGTGAGTGGGTGAGTCAGTGAGTGAGTGTGTGAGTGAGTAGGTAAGTGAGTGTGTGGGGGGTCGAGTGAATGGGTGAGTGGATGGGTGAGTCAGTGAGTGAGTGGGTGTGTGAGTGAGTGAGTGGGTGGGTAAGTGGGTGCGTGGGGGGTTGAGTGAATGGGTGAGTGGGTGGGTGAGTGAGTGGGTGCGTGGGGTGTCGAGTGAATGGGTGAGTGAGTGGGTGAGTCAGTGAGTGAGTGTGTGAGTGAGTAGGTAAGTGAGTGTGTGGGGGGTCGAGTGAATGGGTGAGTGGGTGGGTGAATCAGTGAGTGAGTGGGTGTGTGAGTGAGTGAGTGGGTGGGTAAGTGGGTGCGTGGGGGGTCGAGTGAATGGGTGAGTGGGTGGGTGAGTGAGTGGGTGCGTGGGGTGTCGAGTGAATGGGTGAGTGGGTGGGTGAGTCAGTGAGTGGGTGGGTGAGTGAGTGAGTGAGTGGGTAGGTAAGTGGGTGTGTGGGGGTCGAGTGAATGGGTGAGTGGGTGGGTGAGTCATTGAGTGAGTGGGTGTGTGATTGAGTGAGTGGATGGGTAAGTGGGTGCGTGGGGGGTCAAGTGAATGGGTGAGTGGGTGGGTGAGTCTGAGTGAATGGATGAGTGGGTGTGTGAGTCAGTGAGTGAATGGGTGAGTGGGTGGGTGAGTCAGTGAGTGGGTGGGTGAGTCAGTCAGTGAGTGAGTGGGTGAGTGAGTGAGTGGGTGGGTAAGTGGGTGCGTGGGGGGTCGAGTGAATGAGTGGGTGAGTCAGTGAGTGGGTGTATGAGTGGGTGGGTGGGTAAGTGAGTCTGTGGGTGTGTGAGTCAGTGAGTGAGTGGGTGGGTGAGTCAGTCAGTGAGTGGGTGTGTGAGTGGGTGGGTAAGTGGGTGTGTGGGGGGTTGAGTGAATGGGTGAATGACACGTGCACAGAGTATTCAGAGGAAACACTGTTCTTGTCGTGAGACCTTCAGAGGGCAGACACACACACAGCTTAGTCAACTTCAGAGTTTACACTCTACAAAGGAAAGCCACTGAGAACGACACTGCCTTACATCTGATTAGTGACGTCTGTGGCGTATCAGAAAATTTGCTGCCAAGATTTGAACTTAAAGTGGGTTTATGAAAAGAAGGACAGAGCTCTGAGGATCTGAGTAACTCTGTTACAGTAAGGGCGGAGCTAATTTGAGGGCTGTAAAAACGTACGCAAAACACAACTAATTAGATTTAATACATGGTAATATGGTGTATCCTTTTTTTGTGTAGTGCGTTTGAAATTGCTTGTTTATTATAGTTCTAGGAGCACTATTAAACAGCTACAAACTAAGCTCCTTTAATTATTGCTGAAGGATTATACGCATCCTGCTGTGATTTTTAAGTAGTTTCTCAGAGTATGAACTTTAATTTTTGACACCCCAGTCCACCCCCGTTCCGAAACGCCTGTAATTGTTTGAGCTGTGATTTTTTTGACTCCTTGTTTCCTGTTGCACTCTCCATTAGTGGCTGATTACCACCTGGGAGCAATGGTTCAGTCGTGATGAAGATCAGTGTTTAACACGCTCACTCGTCGTAGTGTAGAAGAGGCACTAATCAGAGCAGGCGTCCTCGGCTTCGGCTCGGAGCTTCATAATCTACTCAGCAGCGCGCCGAAGGACCCCCGTGCCACTCCCGCAGATTCGTACATCTTCTTCACAAATTAGTCCAGGCATTGATCTCGCCGCACCCCTCCTTCAGCCGTGCAGCCGTTAGCTGCAGTTACTCAACACAACGAGGCGCAGCTAACAGGCCACGCATTACTCATGTGAACAAGCGAGCTCTGCACATCCGAGCGTGGCCATTAAGCATAATATAGAATATATACTGGCTGTCACTTTTCATTTTTCGCACGGACATTGAGAGCTCTAGCAGTGCAAGCTCACAGAGTCATCCCTCTCCCTTTCTGCTCTGACAACACATCACAACATCCCCTTTTTCACGTCATAGATTATTGGCTTTATATTCCCAACGAATCTCCCATACCCAGCGGTGATTCCGGATTTATTATACGTATTTTAGGGGGTTTAAGGGGTACAGAGTGAGGGTCTGTCATCCCGCAGCTTATGAATATACCTGTTATAACTCTTCGCTTGCTTCCCTTAATATTTCTTTCCTGTCCTCTTCCTTGACAGCTAATTGAAGGCTCCCTTTGGGCTTGCTGTTCGACAGACATATTAATTTCAGGTTTGCTGGTCTGTTGCGCTTAAGAAAAATGGTCCTTGTCGTAGCAGAGAGTGAATTAATATCCTGGGTACTGTGTGAACAGTGGTCGAGTGAACAATTGCTGCCATAGCATACAACATCCAGTGCTAGTTTAAAAGAGTGACAAAAATCTCATACCAAAATGTGGGCTTGATTATCATTAGTAGCATTTTATATTTATGAGACCGCTGGGACCACTGGAAGGCTCGTCCACTGCCGAGCTAGCCGTGCTGTACTTACTGTACTTAGTACCTAGGTAAGAACCGTACCATGCTGAATTTGGTTACACTTCTTACCGAGGTACTACGTGAGCCGAGCTAAAAATAGCGCAGACTATCGATTGATCAAACAGTCACGCAGACATCCTGATTAATGTCTCGAATTGCACAAAAACCTTCAGCAGTAGGATAGTGTAGTGTCTGCGAAGGTTTCTCACTCTTTCCAAAAGTCAATTTTCTGCCCATTTAAGAAGCCGACCGTTTAAACACTTTAAGCACTTTTAAAAAGCAATTTGATGTTTCATAGTCATATTTATTTATTTAATTATATACTCACACAGTTCACTGTGTACCTTGGTCTTTCCTGTGATTGGAGAAAAGACTGCTTGTGTTTTAACATCGTGTGGTAAGGTTTGCACTCCAAATCGTCTGCATTTATTTAAAAATATATGTATTTTTCAGTAAGGATTAAAATACTTGACACGGCTGTGTTTAGGCGCGTGGGCAGCTTCTGAGTGCGTTTCCCTTTCTTTATTTTCACTTAACACAGGAGAGACACGCGGCATGCATTTTAACATGAAACGAGATACGCTCGGTTTTCATTTCAAATCCGTTTCTTTGAATTTTGAGCAGTTCACTACCGGTGCCTAACAAACCCAACACAACCCGATAACCCTTCAAAGAAACTCCTCCAACTGTGACGAGTTATGTGATGGAAAAACCACACGGACACACACACACACACACACACACACACACACATATACACACACACACATTCAGCTAGGACATGGACAATCCCAAGTTTGTGCAATTTGTATGAATAAATTATAGCCTCGTATGGGATATTATTTCAAGAATCCTAAACCTATTAAAAGGCAGAATAGGCACAATGATATCTATGAGGTGCAAAAGCCTTGCATGTAAGAAGCATAGAGTGTTACCCAATAGACTAATTTTATTAACACTTAGGACCAATTTGAGTCTGTTTGAAATCCCTTGTTAAAAATGAATTGAACAGATTGCTGTCAAGGGAAGAGTAACCATGCTCCAGATTCAAAACTGTCCATTAAAAAACAAGCGAGAGAGAGAGAATAGGTTTCTGAATTTCGCACAGATTCATCTAGGAAGACAAAAACATCATTTTAATTCCAAACCTTGGTTCAGTAATAATGTTTGAAGTACCATGGAAATGGTTTTGGACCTCAAGTTCACATGAACAGTTGCGCTGTGGTGCTGGAACTACAGTTGCTGCGATGGCCTTAGGACTGCAATTAGCACATCCAAGTCTCCTTTAGTCTCCATATTAAAACCATAATGAACTTCCCTTTACTTTCACACTATCCGTTGTTACCCAGATGAGTCTGGTTCCTCTCAAGGTTTCTTCCTCTTAACATCTTAGGGAGGTTTTCCTCGCCACAGTCACCACCGGCTTTCTCAATAGTGATAAATTCACACATTTAAAATCTGTATAAATCCTGTGTTTATATGTTTCTTTAAAGCTGTTTTGAGACAATGTCCATTGTTAAAAGCGCTATACAAATAAAACTGAATTGAATTGAACGAATGTTTCTGACAACCAGCACGGCATGAGGAAACGTACAAATAAACGCCGTATACTCGAAAACAAACTATTTAGCCGTTCCAAATTATAGAGCACCTGCACAACGCTGGAGGTTATTAAGGTAGTTTCTGTGTCTGCAAACAGCGTTACAGAATTCGAAACAATATGGAGGTGCCTATGAAACACTGTCATTTCTGCATCGCTCACTCAGCATGTGTAAATTAGCCGTGACACACAAACGCGAGCTAGAAAGGTTGTTATTTTCCTTCTACAACAGCCTCGATTGCTAGGCCACAACACCACCTCGACCGGCGGCGGCACGGCGAAGAAATCCGCCCCGCTATACGTGTTCGAATTCTAATCATATAGTCATTTTCTTTTAGATAATCAAAGACTCACAGACGTGACAAGGTGACATTGACCCTGCTGTATTTTTCTTTTCCCGTCAGCTCGTAGCAAGATTGTAATGAGCTCAAGGATCAGCGTGGAATTGTTATACTGGTTCAAGTAGTGTTCCTGCCGTAGAATGTTTGGATGGAGAAATAACAGGCGTGTGCGAAATCCTAACTGTAAACGAACGTGATATTACAATGTATAGCGGTAACGTCATCGGATGCAGTGTTTCCTCAAACTGCAGTTCTGCTGTTAATCGCTGTGTGATAGCTAGAAAACCGCCGTGTTGTTTCCTGAGCTCTCCTTTCAGATGTTTTGGCGATATTTACAGTACAGTGTTTGACAGGATTCAGTTCAACTTTAACAATATTATACAGCTGGAGCTTGCATTCATGAGACGTTTCACGTTGTAAGTCGTGCACGCTTATTGGATATGAGAATGAAGGTTCCAGTAAGTCGATGAGATGAGTAATGTTCTTTTTTTTATTTCTGCTTTTAATCCTTTCTGTGCTTTTTGTCTTTCTACATCAAGTTGAGTTATTGTCTTACGAACGTTTCCACAACGTTAAATAACCATCAGTGGGGATCAGAGGAGGTTATGCTGTTTTTCCAAGCTGGCTGAATTGAATTCAACTAAGATTCCTTTTCCAAAAACTGTTGGCAAGTATTACAGTGGGTGTGGGTGTTAATGTTGGTGTAAATATTACCGACGACTCAAAACAAGGGAACGAGTAATTACTTACCTAATGGGAAAGCGTGTGTTTTCATTTTCTGACACACTTGATTTAATTGAAGACGAGGGGCTATCTGAGCTGAAAGCTAAGTACGTTTACAGTTCAGTACTTTTTGCCTTAAATATAACTATTTGGTAGTAAATGTGAAGTTAGTTTTTTTGATTCACAATGGAGTACCATGGCAGATGCGTTGACGTAGCAACAGTGGTTAATATGGTGTCTACTGTGAACTCCTCAGTGTGAATGAAAGCCACGTGACCATTCAGTTATATGCTGATGTGTTAGTTAATTTAGTTAGTTAGTTCAAATTTCTTTATAACATAGCGTGTCTCACACAACACAAAGATGCAAAGTCTTTTGTTTCCAAAGACAAAGATGGAATTTAGTGCATATTGGCTGATCATATTCTTGGGAAAGAGCTTGCATTAATGCTGTATTGCAGATTTTACATGTCAGAGGCACACGGCAACGGAAAAAAAATGTCACCATGTTGTTCGTGTTCAGCAGAACAGGCACTGGACTTTGTATCTGTACCTGTCTAGTCCTCTTTACAGTCATTGCTTTTCAACACGCACTCAGGGCCTAGGGTACGTTTACACGACAATGATGTACTAAAAACGGAAACGTTTTTCCTTTTCGTTTTTGAAAAGATCCGTGTACAGACGACAACGTCGTCAAAACGATCCCCATTCACACGGATCGGCGGAAACGACTAAAAACGCTGTATTATGCATGCCAGGCCTGTAGGTGGCCATGTCACTTTGTAAAGAAACACTACACGTCTGCGCACAAGCATTCACGTGTCAACGTGTCCGAAATATTGATCCGGGCAAGACTGTCCTATTAGCAAATACAAGTAAACGGGGGAGATGTGGATTTTCTGGATAAAAAGCACAATAATGTTTACATTTCTCAAACGATTTCTGCAGTTACTTCGAATCTCAATAGTTAGACTTGGAAAATGATTCATTGTCATAAAGAATTGTGAAAACTCACGCTTGTCAAGCGTAGGTTTGGCTCCCTAATGTAATATAATTTAATGTACATCTTTTAGTTTTTCTTGTGCTCCTGGTCAGAATTCTGTTAACAGAGCTTGTTCATTTTTAAATACTGAAAAAATTTGAAGATAGTGCTTCTTTAAGTACTAATAATTGACCATCATTGTACCCAAATAGAACAAAATGGGCAAATGCAAATCAAATAGTGAGACACTGGCAGTCAGTCTGCTTTCTATATTTTATTAGCAATAAGGATACACATATACCTTTGAATACCTTTCGTCCGTGTGGATGTGGGTTAATAATTTGGTGTATGTAACAAATGCGTCTCCGCTGGTCGTAGTAGTGATGCAGTAAATCTACACTTTGCTGGAGAAGCGTCAATAAATTCAAAATCTTAGGCAGCACAAACACAGTCCTGTAGTCCACCATCGTAGTTTTGAAGTACTTGCGCGCACGCCTATAGACTGAACACGTAATACTCGTGACGTCATCGTTTTAGCCGTTTCTCATTTTTGTACGTTTACACGTTGACGATAACGACATCGTTTTCAAACACTTGCATTTTCAAACCCGTTTTGAAAAGTTTGCGTTTTCAGGCCCCGAAAACGCCGTCGTCGTGTAAACGAACAGCCGTAGCGTTTGTATATAAACAGTTTTCCCTTTTTAATTGAAAACGTTGTCGTGTAAACGGCCCGTTAATGTACACTGTGAGTCTGGCAGAAACATTTCACTGGCAGTAGAATATCCAGCACTGTGTTATTTCCCCCAGCACGACAAGCAGAGAATGTACACATGTTGAGCGTCAGGAAGAAAAAATGGATTAGGAGTAATGAACATTCGAGTGTGTCAAGCAGAGCGTAGAAAAAAAAACCTGATCAGGGGAAACATCAGGCTTTTTGGGGTGGAGTGTCTGGAGCAGTTCTCTGCAGTCTGAATCGAACCAGAACTCTCCACCCGGTCAGTTGAGACTAATTCACAGTAGGTCATGACCAATCTCAAAGAGAAAGCTCTTTCACACACACACACACGCACACACTGGACCGGAATCTCTCACACTCTCTGGGGCTATTATCAGCAGGCTGCCAGACTAATCTGTTTCCATCCAGCTGGAAGTAGGAGATATTGGTCAGTATTTATTTAGATTTAAACATAGTGCGATTCAACAGGTCTGTGTTTTTTTTTTCCTTTCATTGTACACTATTTATGTACTTCAACAAGCTTAGTTTTTTTTTTTTTGGTCCCCCCCAGGAACTGCGTTTTATATAACTCCGAAATGTGGGCAGTGATTCACAGTGATTCATGAATTGGCAGCAGCAAAGGAGACTCTGACATTTATCAAAGCAGGGATGGCATTATTGACGTTTCCGCTTTCCTGACAGGATGCAAATTTAACTGCAAGAAATCCTGAACTTATTTTGTGACAGAAACCTTTATTTTCCAGTGCAGCATTTAAGACGAGTTGTAGCCAGTGCGTGTTTTTGTGTGCATTTCAAACCCCAGTGAGTGTTTTTGTCTTCTAAATGGATGTGCAATGTAAAAATACATGTTCCTTTGTTGAAATCTAATTGAGGATGCTTGGAAATAGCAGACACAAGCATTGTTGTTCCATCATTAATGCTTCTGCCATGTGCCTGGAATAAAATGTAGGTCATAAAAAAAATTGTCTCCATATTGCTCTTTTTCTAGAACTAAATTCAGAATCAGATATTTTCTGGCAGTTGAACTTGCATTACCTAAAAGGTATTTAAAAAAAAAAAAGACAGGTTATCATGAACTAAATTTATTTTCTTTCTTTCAGCCCCGCCTATCTCAGATGCCACCTCTGTGCCAGCGCCACCCCGAATGACAACCACCACAATGACAACAACAACAGCACAGCATAGAGGCCTAACCACAACCATAAACACTACAGGGACCAGGGTCGGCAACAAGCCCCCTAAACCCCCAGTGGCACCGTCCCGAACTACAACGCCTCCGTCCCTGGAGTCGTTCCCTTTGCCCAAGCGCTTCTGTGACAGCGTGGAGCGAAGGGACATCCTGTGGCCTCAGACACAGAGGGGCATGCTTGTGGAACGACCATGTCCCAAAGGAACCAGAGGTAAGTGTGTTTGCTCCATCATACGCAATTTAAAGGTATTTACAAGCACCATTAAGCAGAACACTTTTGAAGATGGGGTTTCTTTTAATTTTTTTTTTTATTTGGGAGTATTGTGTGTTTTCGAAAGAGGTTTTATAATAAAACTGTGGGCACCGTACAAACATGAAATAGCAGTGTACTAAATTCGATGCATAGATGTGATACCACAGAAACAAATACGTGTATGTAAGACATCGAGTCTAAATATTGTTTTATTTTCAGGCACCGCCTCCTACCTGTGCGTCCTCTCCACCGGGGCCTGGCACCCAAAAGGCCCTGATCTAAGCAACTGCACCTCTCACTGGGTCAATCAAGTGGCTCAGAAGGTTTGTATTAGTCCAACTACATGACACCAAACATACAAATATCCCTAATAGCTCAGAGAGTTTGCTGAGCTCACCGTCATGAATATAAAACAGTCCCCAGTGCCAAATTTTGAGCACACACTTCTTACTATCATTGGCTTAGATTGAGAAACGTAGCCTCAAGCTACCCAATAGGGCTCCCCGCTGCTCGATCTGATAACGCATCTTCTGAATGTGTGCTCTTAAAGGGCTAATGTGCTCTGCAAGCTGAAGTTCGAATGGGCTGCCATTAGACACAATGGACTGCCCACACCTCACGCGGCAGCAAAATGAACTTTTTTTTTTCCAAAGGAAAAAAAAAATAAACCCTGTCTAATGCGCACAGGATGTGTTATCAGTTTTTAATTACTAAGCGATGGCTCGTGGGTGCTGTTAGCGAAGCATATTTCCTCACAGCGTGAAGATGTCATAATTAGGGCCGAGAGGCCTGCAGACGCAGAATGATATTTCTCGGCTCCTGCTGCGCGGCTAATTTGCACAATCTTTCAGATCCGGAGTGGGGAGAACGCGGCCAACCTGGCCAACGAGCTAGCTAAGCACACCAAAGGGCCCATCTTCCCCGGCGACATCAGTTCCACCATGAGGCTCATGGAGCAGCTGGTGGACATCCTCGATGCCCAGCTGCAGGAGCTGAGGCCAAGTGAAAAGGACTCTACCGGAAGGAGCTTCAACAAGGTACACATGGATTTATCTTTGTCTTATAACTTATGTACTTTCTATTTGAGATTTAGGCACATGGAGCTGATTCAGCAACTACATGACGTTTACCCTCTGTTGTTGCACTTATTACTGAATACGTAAAAAAACACAGCAGTGTGGAAATTGAAAAACAACAGTATATCGTTTTTACTCAGAAGTCATAGAAATGATCAGAGGAGTTCTTTTTAAAAATCCATTCTCAATTCTCTTGATGTCGAGACAAATCAAAAGTTGTGCAGATTGCATTAGTGCGGGGTTTTTACCCAGAATTCATATTCACTGCAGGATTTTTTTCTTTCTTTATTGGTTCTCGGCTTGTTTCTACAAGCTTTTACTGAAAGATAATGAATATAATATTATTTCTGGTATTACCAGCGATAACTGTGACTTCAGAGGGTTAAATCCTCATTAAGCATTAGAAATTTGGCATACTACTGGCGTAATAGTCTGCAGTATATTGATTCTGATTTTTTGGCCAGACACCACCTTTCAAATTTGGCCTTAATGCACATAAGAGAATGAGCAATCGAAGCAGCTCATTAGTGTTGCTGAAGTCCATGTGGAACAGTTATTTGTGTCTGAGGGCCAGTGTTTTTCTAACGCTTTTCTTTCTTTCATCGGTCTTTTTGTCTTCTTTCTAATTAAAAAAAAAAAAGGTTCAAAAGCGAGAAAGGACATGCAGGGCATATATGAAGGTATAGTTATATATTTTTTCTTTTCTTTACATGTCCCTCCTCCCGCTCCTCCCTCCTTCCCTGCCACTGCTCAGCGGCATGTTTCCCTGCCATGTAGCCTCTCATTCTCTCCATCACTTGATGAATTTTTGATCTAGCAATGCCCTCCAAGCTCATGCCAGCTATACTGTGGCTTGGAACCATTCGCTCTTACTAATCAGTGCAGTTTGTATCCTGCTATGGTACATGGCAGTATGTGTCAGCATTTGATTTGCAGCTTGGCTGTTCATTGTTTCTAATCTGATCTTTAGTGGGAAAATGCACTGAGCACACGGGCTAAATCAGCAAATTATTTTGGTCAGTTGAACTTTTTTGCAAAGTACAAATATAAATATATATATACATTGATAGCGTGCACCGTACAGCAGCGTGTCGAGAGAGAATTAAGGCATGATTACAGTGCAGTATGTAACTGGACAGTGACACGGTTCTTGTTGGTTGGGCTTTCTATTCCAGCACATTGCCTTTTAAAGGAAAACATTAGCTGTGATATAAGATTGACTTAACCTGGCTTAAAGTTTCAATATAGCTCCTGCAATGATTACAAATTCAAATCAAGTTATTCCAGATTTCAAACCACAATCTTCAGAATCTCTCCATCAGGGTGGGGTGATGCAAATTCTCCATTCACGACATTTAATTAAATATTTCATCTCATTAAGGCTGTTCAAGACGTTCTACAGAGTGGGGAGTAAAAAATAAATGGCGGACGGCTTGGTTGGAGGAAAAGGGCAGTGATATCCTACTATTCGGTACTTGGTTTCACAACGTAAATGAATTGAATGCGTCTGTGTGATGAAAGGAACATCTGTAAAGGTGTAGTAAAGGGGCTGATTTAACACTAGCGTAACGCTAATCCCATGCACACCGAGGCCAGGCCAGTGTAAGTTGTGCTAAAATGTCTTATTGGCTGAATATTGACCTGTATTGAGTTCTTGTATTAGGAAAGGGAAGTGCAATGCTTACCAGCTAAGCAGTGAAACATGGTGGCATGGAACATGTATGGCTGCCACTGAGGCACCTGCCCTGAGCCTCATTGAGCATTACAGGCCTGGCAGGGTTTCTCAGCAAGCGGTAAACTTGACCATTTTGTTTAAGATTGTCCCTTTATCCAGTGACTTATGATCCTGTGGAAATGGGACAACTGTGAATAAAAAAAGAAGTGCAATTCCTATTTAGTTCATCCAATATAGGTGTGTTGTGGCTTCTTTGGCATTCAGAATCACATAAAGAGATGATGGACGCTTTCGAACAAACACAAAAATGACCTCGTTGTGCAGTTAATGCAAATTGGATGGCTTTGCAATCTTGCAGTAAGCAGCCCTTTATACTTTGTCCCAGATATGCTTTATTGGGTTGAGATGTGGAGGTTAAACAGACCACTAAAGCTATGAAAGAAAAAAGCTGTTATGCTCCTGCAACCATTCAGTGACAATACATGCCTTGAGATATGGTGCATTATCATGGTTTATGTGCAAGTGTGGATAAACTGTACGCATGGTGGGATGGATGTGTGCCAGGAAAACATTTCCTAGCCCATAGGCGCTGGTTCTCCTTTGGAGAAAATAAAGAGTTTCAGAGCGACAGCCGAGCAGTTTCCCGGACAAGTTACTCTTCTGCATTTTTCACCACACTACGGGGAGCATTACCATTATGTAAAATAACAGGAATTAAACAAATTGTATAATGATTGCCATTTTAACATGTAACAAAGGTAGACAAAAAAGCAGACATGCAGGAGGTTGAGCTTTTTGAGCCTGCTAACATTTACATGAATGTAATTTTTAAAAGCTTTTTAAGTGTTGTAGCAGCAGTCACAGAGTCACAAGGTTCAATTTCACACCTCAAGTCTATTTTTGCCATGGTCACAGATGGTATTTCACTAGACGCTTGTATGACATTCAGCACAGCGAGCTCCATCACAGTAACTCCTGGTCTGCAGCTGAGCACCAGCTCTGGGGCAGGAAATAAAAAGGTTCCTGGAACTATGACCCAGGAACTGGTGGGATCTTGCCTTGATTTCTCAACTCATTGGTACCATCGTGATACCTCGTCACACCCCCTGGTCTAATCCTTCCATCAGCATGATGCAAAAGAACTCTTGGTTTTCCTCAGCCCAGGCATCTTTCCCATGTTTCCTATTTCCCATGTAGTGGCCCATTTGGGACAGTGTCCCATAAGTGCTTCTGAGATGGCATTTAGCACAGAAGTGTTCAATCTCGGATGTGATTAGCCTAGTTGTGGCCCGGCTGCTTTCTTGCACAATTATTGCCATCGTGTTTTGACCTCTTTGACAAGCAGGTTTCATGCACAGCGCTTGCTGAACTATTCTTTTTTGCTCCGTTGTTAAAAATCCACTGAAATGGTTTTGTGTGAAAAGCTCAGGACGGCTGTTTGGGAGAGCAAAATGAATTAGACACTGACTAGACATTACTAGTCAGTAAGGTCACTTCCAATGCATAATTGAAGAATAATTGATGCTAGACATGCTAGGGATGGGCGATATCTTATATGGGTCGAAATTCTCCCCACAATAAGAATTCGTCTTCCCGAGATCATAACGATAAAGCCTAGTCGATGACATAGTTCTGTGCGACCCATGGCGGAAGGCGGACGTGAACCTGAGGAGGAGTTTATCGCTAATCGAGGAACTATCTCCACAATCTGAATCTGGTTTGGTTACATAAAATCAGTTTTACTTTTAGATCAATGTTTGTGTTTCTGAGGCTCTCAAGACTGCACACAGCTGTCACTTGTAGCTAAAAACAGTGCTGAACGGTACTATATTAATATCGTCACCGATATCGTTATCACAGTAAATACCGGAAAATATCGTGATATAGATTTAAGTCCATATCGCCCGTCCCTAAGACATACGCATCAGACTGATTTATACCATATGCCGTAGTTATGTCACATATGACTTCTATGTGATTGGTGAGAATCAAATAGGCGACTGAGTGCAGATAAATATCCTACGACATCTCTCACTTCAGAGTTTATTTAAAAAATAAGGTTTCATGTGTAATACAATGACAGTTTGTGTATACAATTGGGTCATTTCGTTGATGCTTGGTGTAAATCACACTTGCATCCTAATCAGTTTGTCACCTGTCGTACGTGGTCACGCATCAGTGGTGCTAACACAGCGTTTTTGGAGTGATAAAAAAGAGCTAAATTTACCAAAGAAGCAAGCAGACATGATGGGACTAAAGATGCTAAAAGAACAAAAAAAACGCTTGTGAGGTGAAGAGCTGCAGGAAACTGTAAACCCTGGTACTAGGAGTAACGAGCTGTTGGTAGTCAGACACCAGTGTCTGCAACAGCTAGCGGCAGGAGCCTGCAGGTATGAGTAAGAAAGATAGATGAAGAGCAGGAGTTTGGAGCCACATAGCAAATTGCAAAATCCCAAGTAGACTGCGGGAGACGTGCCTGTATTGTGGAGCAGTCTAGATAAATAAACAAGTTATTTTGCATTGCGCTATTGAGTTATTTGTGCAGTTCTAATGTTTTGTAAGGTCCAGGATTTGCTGGAAGTGCATAAGTCTGCTTGGGGTGTTTTTGAATAATTACTGATGAATTGTGCGGTCGACATCCCCTGACTCTCCCCCACAGTTTGTGTGAGTACCCCCTGCTAAAAACATCTTATCACTACTAGCCTTAAGCATATTAAAACTATATGCTGCAGGACTATGTCACAGCATTGAACACTAGCATCTTATGTTAGGCACTGAATTAGTTAGGTTCCCTGATTTTCTATTAAATCAGTGGTCCCCAAACTTTGCAATAATGCAGATTGGACAGCGGCGTATAGCATATTGTCGACGGGCCGCTGCGTCCACAGCGAAGGGGAGCAGGGTCAACCTTACAGGGCAGATTTAAATAAGTAAACTTAGTTTTGATGTTGATGTAACATTTGTGGTAATAAATTTAAGACACAAGGGTAACAGAGTATGTAGTTTATTGAGAATCACTATCATACACATCATACACTGGTGAGGGAGCAGGACCTGTTGGAGAATAATCTGTGGGTTAAAGGTAATATGGTGGTGTGTTTGTAGCAAAGCTACTATTGTCATCAGAGGAAAGAAGTTCATAGAAGAATAAACTGTGATTGACTGATTGTTTAGTGGAGATGGAGATGACGTGTGCTGGGTAGATGTGCTACTGATGCAGTCAAGCATTTATTCGGATAGATTGCGATGTGCTGCTTGTTGAGAAAGCTGGTTTCTGTCAATACATGACTGATTTATTTATTAAACTACAGTGTTTGTTTCCATGCGGGAAACATAGCGCTGCTGGATTGGATTGCTGTGGCCGGTACCGGTCTGCACCATGGTGGTCGGGAACACTTTTTGTGCAGCGTGCGACTTCATTGAACCCTTTGGTGTTTTGGAATGTTTTGATTAAAGGTATGTACTGGGTGTAAATACCTCCAAAATAAACCCTGGCATTCAGCACATACTACCTAGTGTCATCGTTTTATTTAAAAATGGTGCTGAAAGGACTGTGCTGAAGTACAGGGCCAAAACACTCAAAACTGTATTACTGTCCAGTTTCTCACAAACAGCATTTTATACTCGCGATTTTGTTTTTGTTTTTTCCTCTTTCTTTTCTTTTACTGATTATGCTTATGGTGGAAGGAATGTGCTTTTATGCAGATCAATTATAAAAAAAATTGATGAACAAAAACATAATGTTCATGGTGTTAAGGCATGCATGTTTGTTTTTCTGGGCATTGGCTACCTGGCAGTAGGATAAAGCAAAAGCTTTGAACCGCATTGTCATGAGTGCTGACATGGCGCTTCCTTTTCGGTTGCAGGCGATCGTGGATACCGTGGACAACCTGCTCCGGCCAGAAGCGCTGAAGTCTTGGAGAGGCATGAATATCACAGAGCAGACTCATGCTGCCACCATGTTACTGGACACTCTCGAGGAAGGAGCCTTCGTCCTTGCTGACAATCTAATGGAGCCCGCAATAGTGAAAGTGCCAGCTAGCAATATAAGTGAGTACTGCCAATAAACGTGGCTAATCTAAAATATGGCTTGCTCGCCACAATGGGATTTCGAGTCTAGACATTTCAGGAGCGTGTGCTCTTGTGTTTCTAAATACGAGTCATATCTGGATCAACTTGTGTCTGTTGCAGCGCTGAAAAATCCATGTTTCATTTAATTAAATGCTAGTTGGTCATTTGGGATGTGACCTTAGAACGACAGACAGTGAAGCGTACTGTTGTGTTTAAGCTACTGAGGCCACTTTACACTTTAAAAAAAAATACCCAAGGCCAAAGCTCCGACGGTGTAGGATTGCACGACTACCACAAAAGACATAAAAAAAAATATGTTTTCCAAAGTGGTTTTGTCTGTCACTGAAAAGAATGAATACATTTTCAGAAACAGTGCAGCCTGATGTTCGTTGATGTCTCATGATCTGAGCAATGACTTTTGTAGCTTTTCAAGGGCATGAAATGCACCTGCAGTCACGAAGTCAGTAATTACTATCAGCCTTGATAAATGGACGTAGGTGGTTACAATCAGAGGGTAATTGTTTGTACCTGGTATTTTGCACTCGGAGAGTGAATTTCCCAAACATGCGTATGCAAAGAGATCATCACAATTTTGATATTTGATTTTATTATATGCGCTAAAATTCCCTTGCGTTTGTTTAGTCCATTTTAATGGTAGACCTTGATGGTGATGGCGCCAAATAAAGTTCGTAAGTTAATTGAATTCATCTTGCAGGTGACTTTTAGTTGCTCTTTTTGTATGAAAGCATGTTGAGCTACATTTTGTACAATGTAGGCATGGTGAGATACAAATAAATTAGAAACCCTCAGTACAAAATGTTTTTTTTTGTTTGTTTGTTTGTTTTCTCTCTCTCTCTTTTTACCTAGTCCTGGATGTGTATGTGCTGAGCACAGATGGCCAGGTGCAGGACTTCAAGTTTCCCCAAAGCAGCAAGGGTGGTATATCTATCCAGCTGACAGCCAATACAGTTAAACTGAACAGCCGGAATGGTAAAAAAAAAATAAAATACACACACACACACACACACACACACACACACACAGATAGAGAGAGACACAGAGCCACACAGACACAGTGATAGCATTGGTAAAAGAAATGCTTATAAAGCATGAGCAGTGTTAAATGCCACTGCATGTGTCAGGGTTTTATTATTATTTTTATTATTATTACATTTTTTCAGTGTGTTTCATTCTACAAATATGCACCTGCAGTTCTGGCATAGGTAACTTGTTTCAGGTGTCTTCGTTCAGATTACTGCTTGAAGATTACTTCTTCAAAAGCATGCCATTTGAACGTCGCCTATTTCGGACTGGTCTGAAAATAAATGTGTAATAAATGTGTATCTAGAAAACTTATCACAGAAAAATTAAGTGGGTTTTCTGGAGAAGCAAATATGCCTGGACAAAACATTTATCATTAGATAAGCTGTGTGTGTATGTATGTGTGTGTGTGTGTGTGTGTGTGTGTAAATCTTTGATGTAATCTTGTATTTCAGCAGTCACATTATGTTAACCGCAGCTAGGAAGCCAATCTTAACAGGGTTGAGTGGAATTTATACAGTGAATGACCATATTGAATGTCCATATCATATTGTCAATTCTGTTTGTTTATTTCACACAGCTGTGTTCTCTCCATTGTGTCAGTTTTAATTATTTTGTTATTACATATCAGTTATGTATTTAAAAAAAAAAAAAGAGAGAGCGAGAGACTTGGTCTTTATGAGAGGTGTTGGTCTTTATGTTTTTTTTTTTTCTTTCTGATGCCAGTTGAACCCATTGCTTCTGTAGTGTGTGCGCAGGGCAATATGTTTCTTTTCCTTCAGGAGCACAGCACACCAACTTATTGATTTCAGACTTATAACACAGCACTGACGCCATCCCTTAGGCGAGACTGTCTAAAGACTTTTAGTCGTATTAATAACGCTGGAACGGTGGGCATGACTCGGCATATCTAGGGAGCTCCTGGATATCAGCAGTTTTAGCTCCGATATTGCAGCCCTGTCTGAAGCTGTTCGTCTCACATCTTCTCCTGTAAACACCTTTCTTTTAAATAACGTTCCTGAACTTTAGCTCTGCGTCTCTCGCTGCTGACGGCTTCTCACTTCATTTATAGGGCTACAGAGCACCAAGCGGAATTCTGTACACATGCAAATGCTCTCCATATAATAATAATAATAATATTAATAATAATGATACATACCTGGGCTGCGGAAACCTAAATCTTCATAAATCAGTGACTAACCGCTTTCATGTTGTTTTCATTTCTTTTAATGTACAGGTGTTGCCAAGTTGGTGTTTGCTCTGTACAAAAACCTGGGCCAGTTCCTGAGCACCGAGAATGCGACAATCAAACTGGGCAGCGAGGCGAGCGGCCACAACCTCACCGTGGCCGTAAACTCAGATGTCATAGCTGCCTCAATCAACAAGGAATCCAGTCGAGTCTATATAACCGAGCCAGTGATTTTTACCCTGGAACACATTGATGTGAGTCCCAGAACTAAACAAACACACGAGGCAGACAGAGAAAAAAAAACCAAGGAGATTGTAAACTTTTCCTCGTTTTTAAATACCCTGCGAGGTCAGAGAGGAGTTTGTTAAAGCCACTGAACATGAAATTAACTAAGAATGAACTGTTGATTATTAGGGGGTCTTGACGAAATTCCCAATGAATACTAATTTGTTTGTCGACATTAGGATCTAAATGATACAATTTCCCCCGCTTTTTTTTTTTCCGATTGGAAAATTAACTCGCAGATTAGCCAGACAGTGTGGGATGAAATTACCAGAAGACCAATTATCATTTGTCTTTTAAAGTGGTCAGAAATGCTCCCAGAGGAAGCTTCTGCTTGATTTTTTTCCTCTCTATCAAAGTAATTGTGTGATTTTCACAGACATGCCTTAAAACCATTATACTCTCTATTAGAAGCTCATATAATCAATGGTCCCACGCTCGATTTCTCACTTCTTTCGCAACGGCACTGCAAACTGAGTGCTCTACAGTTTGTTTGTTTGTTTGTTTTTCCAGACGATTTTTAAAGAGAAGAATTAATGCTTTATAATTTATGTGTCCAACAACATGAATAATTTGTCTTCTTTTTTTTTTTTTTAATTCTTTTTTTTTTTTTTTTCTGTCAGATGCAACACTATTTCAACTCAAACTGCTCCTTTTGGAATTACTCAGAAAGGAGCATGATGGGATACTGGTCCACACAAGGCTGCAAGCTTGTTAAGTCGAACAAAACCCACACAACATGCTCGTGCAGCCATCTAACAAATTTCGCCGTCCTTATGGCTCATCAGGAAATGCTGGTAAGATCATATCGGAAGGAATCGACGGTCCGGTAACCCCCTCACCCTGTTATTTGTCGAACAGATATACAATACAGGCTGTGTTTGTAGCTCTTAGGAAGCTAGAACAGATGGTTGTGGCACACATGATGTATCATTGCCTTGGCAAAACATTTTATTCATCTCCTCCCTATATGTCCACTCCTTCCGTCCTGTCTTTCTCCAGGGCCCAGGCAGAGAGCACAAGCTGCTGCTGACGGTCATCACTCGCGTGGGCATTGTGGTCTCACTTGTCTGCTTGGCCATGTGCATCTTCACATTCTGCTTCTTCCGTGGCCTGCAGAGTGACAGAAACACCATCCACAAGAACCTTTGCATTAACCTCTTCATTGCCGAACTCCTCTTCCTAATTGGCCGCAGTGTGACAGAACTCAGGGTAGGCTCTGAGGGTGAACCATTGATTTCTGTGACTCAGTTATTTCTGTCCTACATCATGTCACACCAGGATGTCTCTTCCTCCAAGAGAAAATTTAAACAATGTCATTTTTTTCAGCGGCAGTGCAGGAAAGCAGTGAGACATAGTCAGCATGTTTGATTACTTGCTTCGTCATGTTCTTATTTTTTTTTCCCCCTGTTCAACATGACTGTATGCACTTTTTATATGGATTTGGTTTCTGAATCAGAAGTATTCAAACCGTTAGTGCAGTATTGTTAATAGGTCCGTATGTGATGTTTTAGAGCTCCATTTATATTCCTTTAAATCATTTGAACGGGAAACAAGCTCTACATAATGACTTTTTTTCCGTTCAGCCCTTGTTTATGTCAGTGCAGAATATAACTTTTGTATCTTTTTAACGGTAGAGGTCGTGTTTCTCATGCTGTGATGTTTGTGCGTGTCACAGATTGGTTGTGCGATCATCGCTGGGATCCTGCATTATTTCTTCTTGTCCTCTTTTGCTTGGATGTGTTTGGAGGGAGTTCATCTCTATCTTATGCTCGTGGACATCTTCGAGAGTGAATACTCACGGAAGAAATATTACTACGTTTCGGGCTACCTGTTTCCCGCCATCATCGTGGGCGTGTCCGCGGCTGTGGATTATGGGAGCTATGGAACAGAGAAAGCGTGAGTGAACGCAGAGATTTGCTTTTAACCCGGTGTTTAAGCTTTCTCGTACACAAGGAGCGCAGTCTGCAGCATAGATGAGCTAAACGCGCACACACACACACACACACACACACACACACACACACACAGAGTAAATCTTTAAGAGGACACCTGAAGTGACTGTGGTTTTTATCGGCTCAAAAAGCCTCTAGCGAGCTCTTGTTTGTAAAACACTCTCTAACAGAGACAAGTGCTGCATGGGAAGGCTTTTACACAGATTAATGATAGTGTTTTAGCTCAGGCTAGAGGTACTAAGGGCTCCTGTATATGTGTGTGTTAATGTGTGCCTAAAACAGGTCACAATGCCATGTCTAAGCTATTTCTTAAGCATGGCTTAAGGTAGTAATGTAACTCATACACAGTTCTACAGAGAAATATATGGAAAATGAGGGCTTATGCTTGAGCCTGGGGGGCAGTGTGTGTGTGTGTGTGTGTGTGTGTGTGTGCGTGTGTTTCTATATCTTGGTGGGAACCACAAGGTCAAAATTGTCAGATATAGCTATCCTTGTGGGGACATTTGGCTGGTCCCCATGAGGAAAACTGCTTTTGAAGCTGCATTAATAATGTCAATGGGATGTCCTCACAAGTGAGGATAGTAAGACAAATGTGTGTGTGTGTGTGTGTGTGTGTGTGTGTGTGTGTGTGTAATGTCTTCTGTGGTTTCTATTAGCACAATGTAAGTTTGCACTAATTTAGGTAATCAATATTTCCTCCGGAGGTCACAGACAAGAGCACCTAGATACTTTTACAGACAATTACCATCTTTGAGCTGCATTTAACAGTAATGTATACACTGGCTTGCCAAGCCTACAACATCGTAATGTGATCCACACCAGACAATGTGCTGTCTTAGTGAGGAATAGTGTTCTCTTTTTTCCCTCCCATCAATCCTTATCAAGAGATGACATTGCTTTCAAAATAAATGATATATATATATATATATATGTGTGTGTGTGTGTGTGTGTGTATATATATGTACATACTATATATCGCAACCCGAATTAGGTTTTTAATACGTCTGGTGGTCTGTTCCTCTGTGTAGATGCTGGCTGAGATTGGACAACCACTTCATTTGGAGTTTTATTGGACCTGTTACCTTCATCATTATGGTATGTTCAGTCTTATTCTTGCCTCTGTTTGCATATGCATCTGCATTGGAATGTGAGTGCATACCAAGTGGGAATAAGAGAAAAGAAAGGACCTGGCCAGAATTATACACCTCATAGTTTAAACAATAATTGACTTCTCCAAGCCAGTGACAGATGCTGGGACAAGAAGCACCACGGCGTGAAAACATCAAGCCAGGCCGCCTTTGTTATTTCCCTGGCTTGATTCAGCCGATCGTAGCGCTTCGATTTATGCGCAGATCAGTTCAGTCTCAACACACCCAGTCAATGTAACCCCAGTGTAGGAGAGAAGCACTGTGAAAGGCTAGTGTGAAAGGTCTGAGTAATGTTTTTGTGGGAATAATTGTACCATGATGCAGAGAGACTTTCACAACAGAGCATTAAGGTATCATTTTATCTGCAAAAAAATGCCCAGCATGCTAGTGAATTCCTAACATTATATGGCACACAGAGATATTCTTTTCTTTCTTTTTTCTCTAGCATGCCTTTTCGAAAAGTAGGTGATAACTTTCTCTGATGGTACAGCGCTCTCAGCAGCATTTCTATAGTTGGTTTTGAGGAACGTTCAGGCGAAGGGCATATATGACGTATCATAATGACACAGCTGCTGTTCAAGCATGCAGTTATTTACTGGTTATGACTTCGCTGCCTACAAGTAGATTGCTGAGGCAATGCAGCAAAAGGCCTGTGGGGAGCCGAGAAATAGAAGGATATAGAAAAAGAGAGCGTGAAAAAGGAGAGCGAGATTCTAGCAGGTGGTATTTACATGAGCTGTTTGGCTTTAGAGTTCTGCTATCTATTGGTTCTCTCTCGCTAATCTTTGTCCTGGGTCAAACCTCGTCATCCTGAAAATGAAGACAGGAGGTGGCAAAGGTGGAGGAATGTTTGACCAAGGCCAGGTTCATTATGCGCAGATGACATGACCTCCTCAAATGCTGTCAAACGCTGAGATTACAGTAATGGAAAGTGCTGCTTGTCTTACAGTAGCGGGGGGGAGACTCTGGTTCATGTGGCAGGACACGTGCTGAAAGTTATCAAGCACTGAAAAGAAAAAAAGCAGAGCAGCGACCACTAAAGAATACGCTCCACTAACAAGTTGCAGATTAGACATCCCCCTGAGTTGAAAGCTCTACAAAGGGCTCTTTGCCGAGGCATGTGGGAGACTCTCATTTAGCCACTTCTCTGCCAGGAACCATATGCCGGTTTGATGTATGTGTTGGCAACAGCTCTGATTACCAGAATCCGTGTTCCAGTCATCTTCAACACAAGGCCCGTGCCCCTTACGAAGCTGATTTATTGTTGAGGACTCATGCAGCAGGACTCGCGGTTCTCAAGGAGTTGTCGCAGCCCATTTTCCCAGTTGACAGTGTGAGATGAAGCACAATGGCTGCGAGTTCTCCAGGGAATCGCTGGGACCAAGGTTTCCCCCTAAACCCATGACCCTATTTCTATTAACACAGTGTACATTTATACTAATAGAAATAGGGTTTCTCAGCAAATTGGCTTTGTCCTTGTCAAGAAGAAAAGCGGTTTGGGAGGGGGGAAGGGAAAACGCACACAAAGACAATCTCATTATTCAACGGGCAACACTTGCAGCAGCCTGATTTTAGAGAAGAAAAAAAAAAGAGGAAAAAAATACAACGCTTCTGCTGAATCAAGCTTGAAAGGCCTAGGGTGGTCTTTTAACTTTGAAAAACAGTGCTCCTTCTTCATTGCTCTTTAAAAGCGGTAGTTCCTGGAAGCTTTTGGAAGCGTGCAGGCAGCCAGAGGTTGGCCTGCTCTGGGACACCAAGGGCCATTAGATCTATGTAAAGAAGGACATGGAAGTAATGAGTGGTCTCGAGGCATCGGATCATGACGCGTCGTGAGCTGTTTGCATCATCCGGACAGCTCCATCTGCACCTTTAATATTTCATCCGGTTCATGCAGAGTTCACTGGGCACACACGCCGACTCCCACAGCGCGGTAAAAAGCTTTCTCCACAGCACAGCTCAGGGCCTTCTATATGGAGAAAGAGAAGAAAGAGAGAGAACAGCTCTCACAAAGGTAGCGGAAGCCCCAGGGAGGGCAGCAGGGAAAGTGATTTGGTGGTGTGTGCTGGCCGAGAGGGTCGAGAGTGTATGCTTGCCTTGCTCCCCATGCACACACTCCCTCTTCACCTGTCTCATCAGATCCATGTCACCACTCCAGGCAGTGTGAGAGTGCATGAAGGGCATTTCAGTACACTGGAGTCACGCCAGTGCCACCAACGAATACGTCACACCAGCATCACGGCAATCTGCCAAAAGGGCCCATACATTGGGGTTTTTTTTTATTTTGTTGTTCTCATCTTATCCCTTCCTTCATTCTATCATTGGCATTTGTGTCCTGTCACTGACTCCTGTGTAACAGCTGCTGAAGTGAGGGAGGAGGTGTATTGATTATCTCTGCTGCTGTTCGAGCGCAGTGTACAAATCAATTGTGTGGCACCGAAAAAGCAAGTTGCCATGTTGAAGCTTATTTCGCCCCAGCTAGCGGTGGTGTTCATGAGCGGCGCTACGGATATGCTATTTTTTCAGCGTTCACAGGACATGCCATGCCACATTATAAAAAGATCGTGCAACCTCAGCCGTTTTTGTGTATGTATGTGGACATGAGTGTGAGAACACAAGAGCGTGAGTCATACAGAGATATACTATTCATTCATTCATTCATTCATTCATGCGTTTTCGAACGTGGCTCCATTTACATATTTAAATAATGTTTGTCTCCTGTTGTTTTCACTTCCCTCTTAACAGTGCTTGTTGTTTATCTTGCAGTGTGCTGGATTTTGATTCATCTTTCACACCCTTATCAATATAGAATCACCCAGCAGTTGGCTCCAGCAGTTTCACTCGGGCCGGCTGTTTTCCGCGAATGCCTCAGATGAAACATTTCTGTCTTTTCATTTCCGAGTGTTATCTCCATTTATTAACACAGGCATTAACTCTTTTCCAACAGCTTAATCTCATCTTCCTGGTCATCACAATGTACAAAATGGTGAAGCACTCTACTTCATTGAAACCAGACTCCAGCAGGTTGGAAAACATAAAGTAAGTGAAGCTGTTCCGAGTTTTGATATTTCCTCAGTCCAAAACTGTTTTCTGTGTAGTTCATGTTCTGAAAGATTATGTAATAGAAAGGACAGAAGAAATTCATTCTCTCTGCCTTTTTGGGAATGTCAGCTATGTCCAGAATATCTCTGAAAGATGACATCACTGACAGAATAATATATAAGAAAAAAAATACTTTGTTTTGTGTGTTATTTTTAGATTCCAGTGCTTTGATAGTGATTATATAAGTCTCCTTATAGTGTGTGTGTGTGTGTGTGTGTGTGTGTGTGTGTGTGTGTGTGTGTGCAGCAGAGAGAATGAACAGCATTCCCATGTGTTTCATTTGGAAAATAACAGAACCAGTTTGAATAATAGGAAGGGGAATATGTCTGCGTAGTTCACTCTCTGGTCCTGCAAGTGTGCTTATTATTTAGTTTAATGTTTAGTAATAGCATTTAAACAGACCTCCATTTTCAAAAGGTCCGTCCTAGTTTGCTCAGACAAAAAATGCTGAGTTTCATCAGAAGTGACTGACAAGGTTTTACAGTGATGGAATAATGAAAAAAAAAAGAAGAAGAAGCAAACAAATGAATAAACAAAATGAATGCGATCCAGATTTCTCAGACGTATATGTTACACAGTGTTTTTGATGATTTTGCTTGTACCCTGTCAGAACTCTTTTTTTTTTATTTGAGCTTGCAGGGCCAAGGATCGTAGCCTACATGGCATTGGAAGCACTATTTGCATGCTGCATGTGGAGAGAGCTAATCTGTGGCATCTCCTTTCTTTTCTCTTCCCGTTTTTTCCACATCTACCCCCTCCCCCTCTCTTTATCTTTCTGTCTATATCTCTTGCTCTCTCTCTCTCTCTCTCTCTCTCTCTCTCTCTCTCTCTCTCTCTCTCTCTCACCCTGCTCTTACCCAAACCAGTAATTATCGCGTTTGTGATGGCTACTATAATACCGATTTGCCTGGGTAAGCTCTTACCATATATCACAACCTACGACGGCCACTCATAAAACGTTAGCGCCACTGTAAATGTTTCATGGCAGAAATATATATATTTATATATACGGGCCCGTTTCCAATGAAATTTCACTAGACCCCTCTCTTGTCACATGGACCTGTTTTAACCGTTATTGTTTGTATAGCTGTGCTCACATATTACATGTTGAATAAATCAAATGTTTCTAGATTGCTGTTTAGTTGAAAAGGGAAGTATAGGCGTAACACAAGAAGGCCCACTATGACTGTAAATCTTTATTACAGTACTGCTATTGTCTGACTCACTTCAAAGCATATGTTCCACATTTGTACAATATCTTACGCTATGTAAGTGAATTGGCTTGGCACAATGTACAGTTTCCAGCCTCATCATTTTAACATACAAAAAAAAAACCCAAAAAAAACGATAATGATCATCATCTTTCCTCTGACCCTGCCAGCTTCATCTCTTTGCAATTTCCAGCTTCACAGTTTGCTTTTTTTTATTTTATTTTTTTATCTTTTTTCTTTTTTAAACTGGACTGTGATCTGTCTGACCCGATTTTGTCTCTCTTCCCTGCTTACCACGCTCTCTAGCTATGAAGATAATAAACCATTTATCAAGTAAGACCGTCAGCTAGACGTTTCTTTCTCAGCCTCGTAGTTCCCCTTTCATCGCTCTGCCACTCTCGTCAATCTGCCTCTGACCTTCCAGCTCCCTCATCCTCAGTTTAAAATGCCCATTCTCCATGTTTGTCAGTGCTCTTATCCGCCAGCAAGGGTGTCTGAAGGTTCCCTTGAATCTTCACACACCACGCCTCCTTTCTCCTTTTTCAGTTCCTTTCTGTCCTCTAACTCTATCTCTTTGGTTCCTTAGCTAGCCAAGACGTGTTGTCAACGCCAAACGATTGCAGTCCTCAAGTGCAATATTCCTTCTCTCCTCCTTCTAAATGCAGCTCAAAGTGACGTTCCTTCACGTAGTAGTGTGGCACACACCAAATTCCCACACTCTAAATATCTTAATATATGACTGAGAACCAGATTGATACTTGTGCATATTTATTCATTTCTTATTTATTCAAATCTCGGTTTTGTTCCCTCACATTTCCCATTTCTCCCAGCCCCCGGGTCAAATAATATGGACCTGTTTTTAAAAACTTTATTGCACCATATATGTTTATCCCCCCTCCTTTTTTTTCTTTGATGTTTTACTAGATGTCTTACTTTCGAGCCATCATCAGTGCCTATTTTAAAGCCTCGCGTTTTTCGGCACCTTGCAGGCTCACAGTTGGTGTTATGTGTCTGTGTTTGCAGGTCCTGGGTTCTAGGAGCGTTTGCCTTGCTGTGTCTTCTGTGTCTTACCTGGACCTTCGGTTTGTTATTCATCAATAGCGAATCCGTCGTGTTGGCCTATCTCTTTACCATATTCAACACCTTCCAGGGAATGTTTATCTTCATCTTCCACTGTCTGCTTCAGAGAAAAGTGAGTGTTGCTCATTTCTTATAGAATCTGCTTTTTATTTTTTTTATTTTTTATTAAAAACGGTACATTTTATATATTATCTTAGGTTGCCTATTAAAAATGTATCTCTAAATGAAATCTAGAGCACATGTGTAATATGCACTGCCCCAGGTTGATGAAATTGGGTATAAGAGCTGTTGAGTTCAAATTCGGGAACCCAAAGGACACTTTGAATTGCAGGTTCGTCGAGAGTACAGCAAATGCCTCCGCCACACATCTTGTTGCAGCAGCTTGCCAAGTGAGAGCTCCCACAGTTCCACAAAGACAGCAACAACAAGGACAAGTGCACGCTACTCCTCCGGCACTCAGGTAAGCTCAGTACACGGCGCCTACAAGAACCAAGCTGACCCAGTTTCCTATAGGTTTCAGGTAGAGACGAAGCGCATTGTGAATAGAAAACAAGATTGTGAATTGCAGGCTGAAACGATAACATAAAACGCATATTATCTGTAACCTAGGATGATTCTACTACGGCATGCAACGAAGAATTGCATTGATTTTTAAAGCATTCTGACGGATGATGTTTTTTGTTTTGTTTTTTCTCTGTACACGCTCCCGAATATCGAACTGTATCTGAAGTTGAAATATTTTGTAGATAATTTGGGAGATATGTAATAGAAAAAGGGGAATGATTTTGGTAAAACAACACCTCTTGGATTTCAGGGTTATGATACTGGTAGGATGTCAGTTAAAATGATTTTGTTATAGAGAGAGAGAGAGAGAGTAAAGAGATATCTTTCTCTTACTGCCAACAAAGTGAGCCAACGCTTAATTGCTGTCTTTGTTAATCTAACAGAGCCGAATCAGAAGAATGTGGAACGACACTGTAAGAAAGCAATCGGAATCCTCCTTTATCTCAGGGGACATCAACAGCACATCAACCCTCAACCAAGGTTAGTCAGAAACCATTGATGCTACATTAGAAGCATTTTAGTCTCTTAAGCTCTTTTGTGAACGAATACGTCCCTTATTAATTCAGAGCTAGGGATGTTAGGTTATGATGTTTCCTTTGCCAGTAAATGTTAATGGACACTTTGTTTATCAGTACTAAACTACAGATGGGTGACGAATTAAAGGGAAAACAATCTAAGGTGTGATAGAAAATATAGGTCTGTTAGAGACCGTTCCCATCAGGATAGGATAAACATGATCAGTCAGAATAAGTCTGTGTTGATTTGGAAGGACCCTTCCCTTTAAGGCTGCATGACCATATAGCATAACAGAGCCACTGAGGAGTTTTTTTCCCTTTAATTTGTTACTCATTTGTGCATGTTGTAAGGTCTAGAAGAAGGTAGCCTTGTTCGGTGTGTGTGTTTAAACTAAAAACCACATCCTAGAGAAGAAGTGCACATTTTAAGTTCATAAGCTCCTTTGCTCCTAACACACACCCAGGCACATCAATTAATCAAGATGTACAATCACCTAGTGGATGCTATTTGAAGGACTTAGAAAAAAATGTCATTTATTATTTAGCCAGGGCACAAATGTATGATGATGAGAAGATGATGTTCAACTCTAGCTGACCCGAGTGGTAAGGTTGTGTTCCTCAGTCATCGCTTTGGCTTGCTCTAAAATGCTAAAACAGTCCTTCATGCATGCATAAGTCAGGAGAGGCTGACATTCTTTTCCTCTCTTCATGCTTCTGTTCCTCTGCACTGACTGAGACAACAAATACTTCAGAAAAGAGGTTTTTTTTTTTTTAAACTGTCAGTCTCATGAGTGAAAATTAAATTCCAAAATGAACACAGTCACTCATGAAATGAGATGCTTACCAATTGGTATCATCTGTCCAGATAAATGTCAAGATTTTTAAAAGCGGGTAGATCCTTTTCCTCTTACAATGGAACTGGCTTGCGGTAGTAATGATAATGATTGTTGATCATATATACATATTTGAAATTCACACAGTGAAATTCTTTTCTTCGCATACCCCAGCATGTCAGGAAGTTGTGGTCAGAGCGCCGGGTCAGCCATGATACAGCGCCACTGGAGCAGAGAGGGTTAAGGGCCTTGCTCAAGGGCCCAACAGTGGCAGCTTGAACCCCTGACCTTCCGATCTGTAACCCGTTAACTGCCAAGCCACCGCTGTCCCGCCATGTTAGATTGATAATATGATGGCAACCAGGCAGCTCAGTAATAATTATCCTGTCATCATAACAAATAAAAGAATTAATAAATAAAACACTGATTCTGCAAATATTATATAAGATGTTTCATAATAAATGAGTGATAATGTGCCAGCTTTTATTCAACATTAAATAGTATGAGAGCTTATATTCTTGTACATGTGCTCTGAACTTATATCTTCTCCTCTGTCTTGCTGATCCAGGAATGACGGCCAATTATCTACTAACAAACCCTCTTCTACGACCCCAAGGCACTAACAACCCATACAATACCTTACTGGCCGAAACGGTCGTATGTAACACTCCTACGGCTCCCGTC